>NW_020838184.1:0-35166 GCF_003676395.1 Aethalodelphis obliquidens | reverse complement strand
GTGGGAGTGGGATATCAGAAACAGGAGGTGTGTGTGTGTTGGGGGGGGCACAGAGACAGACTATTTGAGGGGGTGGGAAACAGTGACTTGGATCTCCATTCTCCACCCCCCACCCCGAAGCCCGAGTCCCTCTGGAGTTGACTTTTGCCTCATCAGTCCAGGTTTGGGGAGGGGGCCACAGCCACCTCTTGCTCTCTGCTCCCCCATGTCCTCTTGAATGGATTCCTCCAAGGGTATTCTGTTCTGAAGTCTCTCCTCCTGGATCCCTGGAACCAGTCTCCAGTCTCTGGCCCAAGCCCCACCTCCCTTCTGGATGCGGGAAACAGAGGGGTGCAGAAGGTGGGGGGAAAGACAGAGAGGCAGAGTCACTTGCCTTCCCCCGTGATGACAGGCGAGGCAGGAAAGAGTCGGCAGTTACTCATTTGGAGCCTGCGTGGCTTCCTGGCTGCCTGCCTCATTCTTGCTGTGGGTGCCACCTTGCCTCCCCCAGTCCTTCTCCCACCTCTTGAGTCGTGCACTCACTGCTTCAAGGCTCCCAGCTGAGGAACTCAATGATGGTGAGGTCTGCAGTGGAGTGGGAAGGGCAGCTGGGGACCACGGTGTGGTCTTGGCCTCCTTGGCGGGGACCTGGCCTGGGGAGTCCCTGCTCAGGATGCCCCTTCTGGAGCCATCCACATTTCTGTGTGGATGCAAGCAAGATTTGCCCTTTCTGGGCTTCTGAGTTGAAGACACCTTAGGTCTTTATTCAGCGAGTGGGGCTGGCAGCTCCAAGGGTAAGAGGTGCTCATCACCTCCCCAGGCCTCTTCTCCTTTGGGGCCGGTTCTTCCTGTGAGAAGATGTTTCTTAACTCCAAGCCATGGTTTGGTGGAGGGCAGGAGAGGCCTGTTGCTTAAAGAAGCAATATTCCTTTCATCCTTTCTGTAACTGCTTGCAGTGAATAGCATTCCTTCATCCCTCTTGTATCACCACCTCCACTGACCTGGCCCTCTGATGAGCACTGGGGATGTTGCAGTGACTTAGACATTGGTTGCCCCTCTAGGACAGCCTATCACTGCTTAAGAGGGCACTGGAGGGATCTTCTGGTGATGCTGCAGCTGCACTAGCTAAAAAACAAGAGTTCATGGGAGTGCAGGTGATGGAGGGAGAATTGTTCTGACTTGAGAGATGGGGAAATGAAGCCCAGGGACGGGTTTGGAAATGGCCAGCATCACTCCTTGGTCCTGGAGGCTGGGCTTAGAGCTCGGGAGGGAGGGGGCGGAGGGGAGGTGATGGTGCCAACTCTAGGCGCATCAGTTCAGGCCCTCTAGTGATCAGATGCTAAGACGGAGTTAGTATTATTGGGAGTTTATTGGATGGCAGGGGGACCCTGTGAAAGACAAAGGAGGAAAAGGCAGGACCCAGCAGGGAGAACCTCAGACTGCAACCCAGCTCTGACAGAGCCTCTGCTAGCCTGACCCGGAGCTGCAGAGCAAAGGTGACACGTGGACGCCTTAGTAACCCTACTCTGCACAGTCAGTGTCTGGGGGCCATCTGGGAAGAGCAGAACCCTCACCTCAAATGCTGTGGTGCATTCTGAAAGCGCTACTCAGAGAGCCTGTCAGCTCACTGCATTCCCCACAGCTGAATGGCACGTTCTTTCTTGACAGGAGATCCAAGTGAGGCATGTCTGCGGCTACCACAGAGGGGAAACTGAGGCGTGGAAAATGAAGGCCAGGGGAGAGCTCCTGCTCCAGGAGACAGAGAAAGAGGAGCCTAAGGTCCTACCCTTGGGGAATGCCTGTTCTGGGCACAGACAGGGATGACTTAAGAGGGAGCTCCTTTCCTCAGAATCCCAGGGCTCATTATGAGGGGGTCAGCGGTCTGTCATCATGCGGCTTGGCATCGTGGTACAGCAAGTCTGGGAGACTCCAGAGGTGAGGACTCCCCGCTTCCCCCATTTACTCTCTAGCCACAGTTTCTTGGTCAAATGCCTACTGCCGTATCTGTGTGCGCATGTGCGTGTGTGTGTCCGTGTATAAGAGCACGTGAGTGTGTGTGCTGTGTATGGGTGTGAGTCACGACAGATGCATCTGCTCCCAGCCGAGTCTGAGAGCAGGGCGTGGCCAGCGTGTATTGGGAGGAGGCTGAGTTAGGGGCAAGGCTCTGGGTGATTAGTGGCAGAGAGGGAATGAGTCACAGGGAGGGTGCCCAGGACCCCAGCACCAGGCTGTGTCTCAGAGCTCATTCCTGAGGCAATGGACTCTGTGGCCCTTGTAGCACCCCGACCCCAGGAGGAGCTCAGCCTAGGTCCACAGAAGATCTCAGTTCCCACGCTCACCTCTCCACTCCCAGCCCCGGGTTCCTGTGAATTGTTGTGTAGCTGGCCTTGGACAGAGATTCTGGACAAGGAAGATAATGTTAACGGGACAAAACAGACCTGGGGATTAAGTAACATAATTGATGCCATCAGAAACTAGTGTGTGTGTTAAAAATTTAAGGCCATCGACAGAAAAAGATGGAAGTCTCAATGGAACTCCCAAACAACTAGAAGAAGGAAAAATAACACAAAGAAAACTCCGTCAATGTGGGAGATTAGAAACAAGAATACATGATACATAGAAGCATAAAATCAGATATCAGGAATAATCACAAACATTAATCATCACAGTAAATGTGAAAGGAGGAGAATTTAAGATGGGAAATTTAAGAGGAATAGTGCGTACTATTAGAACATTCAATCTATCAAAAAGATGAAATAATCATGAACATCTAAGCATCTAATGATATAGCCTCAAGATACATGAAAAAAGGATGAATTGTCAAATCTACAGTCAGAGTGGAAGACCTGAACACCCTTCCCTCAGGAATTCCATTCAACTGTCAAAAAAAAAAAAAAAAAAAAAAAATCAACTAGAACCACATTTCCCGGCAGGGATAGATATCTCAAAATATGGTATTGAGCAAGAAAAGCAGGTTGCAGAATGAGGTGTACAATACAGTGTTCCTTATATAGAACTTAAAATCTGCAAACAATACTATGTAACTTTTATGGATACAAAAATATATAGAAAAAGTCTAAAAAATGTCCAGGAAAGATAAACGTCTAAGTCCTGTTTTCTCTCTGTAAGGCAAGGGAGGGGAAAGGGATAAGGGAACTGTATTAGTTTTCTGTTGCTGTGTTACAGATTACCACAAACTTAGCATCTTAAAGCAACACCCATTTATTACCTCATATTTTCTGTAGGTCAGAAGTCCAGATATGGTCTAGCTAGGTCCTCTGTGGAAATCAAGGTGTTGGCCTCCTACTCTCCAACCTCAGCAGGCAAGTTGAGTATTATTATTGTTTTTTAACTTGTTAAGAAAAGCTTCAAAATATACAAAGTGGATAAAATAGCATAATGAACTCCCACGTATCCCCCATCACTTTGTTTTCTCTGTGTCCCCACCCCAGCCATGATCATTTTAAATCAAATCACTGATCTATCATTTTATATTTAATATAACTCAGTAGTTACCTCTACAGGATAAGTACTCAAAAAAAAAAAAAAAAGAAAGAAAGACCCACAATACTATCATCACATAATACCATTTTTATGCTCACCACACCTCCCCACCTGCCAAAACTCCTTAACAGCGTTAAATAATGTCATTATTTAATTTTCTTTCTTTGCCTTATAAATACTTTTATTTTCTACCAGTTGTTTGTTTAAATAAGGCTCACATATTATAATTCAATATAGAGGCTCCCTCATCTCTCTGCCTCTCCCTTCCTCACAAGTTCTCCTTGGAAGAAATTGGACTGGTCCTGTTCACTGGCTTCCCACAGTCGGAGTTTTGGTGATTGCGTTCTGTGGTGTTATTTAACTATTTCTCTAAGACTGATTATTTTAAAACACATCTTAAAACATACATGAGGTGATTTGCTCCTTAGTTCAAAGTGCTTACAAATCCTGAGTGAGACCCCCATCACCTCCCCTTTACCTCTCCTCTGCTTCTCCCACTCTTGTCTCCAGCCACCCTGGCCTCCCTGCTAGTCCAAGAACTCATTCCTGGCCCACTCTTTTTTAAAAATTGAAATGTAGTTGATTTACAATGTTGTGTTAGTTTCTGGTGTACAGCAAAGTGATTCAGTTATACATATATTCTTTTCCATTATAGGCTATTACAAGATATTGAATGTAGTTCCCTGTACTATACAGTAGGTTCTTTTTTTTTTTTTTCGGTACGCAGGCCTTTCATTGCTGTGGCCTCTCCCGTTGTGAAACACAGGCTCCGGACGCGCAGGCTCAGTGGCCATGGCTCACGGGCCCAGCCGCTCCGCTGCATGTAGGATTCTCCCAGACCGGGCACGAACCCACGTCCCCTGCATCGGCAGGCGGACTCTCAACCACTGCACCACCAAGGAAGCCCTACAGTAGGTTCTTGTAGTTTATCTATTTTATGTATAGTAGTGTGTATATGTTAATCCCAAACTCTTAACTCATCCTCCCCCACCTTCCCGTTTAGTACCCGTAAGTTTGTTTTCCGATTCCTAGCCCACTCTTGCTCTTGGGTCTTAGGTCCCTCTGCTTGGAATGCTCTTCTTCCAGGTATCACCATAGCTCCTCACCTTTCTCTTTAAGGCTGACTCCCTTACTTCATACTCTAAACTGCTTCCTCCCCCTCCGAATCCTGGACTGGGCCCCCTCACCCTGTCTACATCTTTTCCCCATTATGCTTATCACCTCCTAAGTTACAATGTCCTTTAGTTATTTGTGAACGTACTCTATTACACATATTGTCTGTTTCTCTCTGCTAGAATAGAAGTTCCACGAGGGCAGGGATTTGCAGGTGTTTTGTTCCCCAATGTATCTCAAGTCCCTGGAACGATGCCTGGCACATGGCCCTCTGTTGGTGTTTATGGAATGAACAAATAAGTGAATGAGTCTTCCTAAAACCCATAGCTGACGCCGCCCTCCCTTTGTCCCAGGATTCTAATGCTGCCCTCTCACAGGCTCTGAGGGAAGCTCTCCCCAGCCCCTCCTTAGTCTGGTCTTGGATATGCTTCCCCACTCCTGCCCAAGCCTTGGGCTCTGCCTTGTAGAACACCAAGCTCTTTCATGCCTCCCTGGTGTTGCCTGTGCTGTTCCTTCTGTCAGGAATGCCTTCCTCCACATGTCTCTCAGGGGAGACTTTGTCATGCTTCAGGGCTTGAGTCCCTGTCAGTCACTGCCTCTGGGAAGACCTGGGATGATAGGCCCAGAGTGGTGATGATTGGGTAGCAAGAGAGCTGGAGCTCCTCCTGCAAGCCTTTCCTGCTTAGACCTATCTTTGACTCTAGGCCAAATCTGACCCTTGATCACAGGCTGATCCCTAATGACCTAAGGCCTCCACCCAGAGTTACACATGATCTTAGACTGATCCCTGCCTCTAACCTGACCCCTGACCCTTATCATGGGTCTCAATTAAAACTAACCTTTGATCCTGATCATGGGCCTCAATCCAGAGTGACCCATGACCCCAGGATCATACCTAACTTCTGAATATGGGCATCAGCCTAGCCTGGCTTCTGACCCCAATCCACCTTGCCTGTCACAGGGAGTGAGAATGTGTGGCTGGCTCCCATCAGGCAGTGCCTGAGTCTCCAAGTCCACAGTCCCTAGAGAGAGGCCAGGGCCTCAAGGCTGGGAGTCTCAGGACACCTGGGGGAAGTTCTCACTTCTGCCTGTCCTCTTCCCATCCCTCCCTCTGGCTCCCAATCCAGTGGGTGCTGCCCCAGACTGAGGGGAGACACCTCCCTACCTCAGGGAGCCCCACTATGAGGAAACTCAGCCCTGCTGTCAAAGAACCACAGTCTGAGGGGCAGATGCAGCCCTCGCTCAGGGAGCTCACTCTGAGGAAACCCAGCCCTGCCCTTGAGAAGCCACAGTGAGGGGGAGATACAGCACTCCTTCAGGGAACCCGACTCTGAGGGGAGACCCAGGCCTGTCCTCAAGGACCTCCAGTCAGAGGGGAGACACAGCCCTAAATCAGGGAGCATGACTCTGAAAACACACAGCCTTTCCCTCGAAGAGCCCCAGTCTAAGGGCGGAGACGCAGCCCTGCCTCACGGAGCCCGGGAGGGGAGACACAGCCCTGAGGGGAGACACAGCCCTGCTCTCGGGTCTCTTGACTTTGTGGCCAGGCACCAGGGGATGGGACTAACTGGCCAGAGCAACCCACACTTCTTTTTGCTCAGATCTGGGTAAAAATAGCCTCCGCTGCCCATGCCTCTCTCTTACTTCCCCTTTATCCTGACCCTGCTCAGGCCCAAGTCACTTGTCAACTCCCCCTGCCCTCGGCCTCTTCTTGCCTGGGATGGGACAGGGCCCAGAAAGATGGGGCCAGGGGCCCAGACAAGTTAAACAGTTCTGCTGCAGCCCAAGTGAATCCTGACACCCGTTGCTGCTTCTGGGTAGCCACCCTGGATTGGCTGTTGGCTCTCTTGCCTCTTGATATGAGATAATTTGCTCCAGATATGAGATAATTTATCCACCCTTGAGGTGTGTAGACATCTCTGTCCTCTGCCTTGAAAGGGGTGAGGAGGCAAGGAGGAAGCTCAGCGCCTGCCCTTGGAGCCCTCAGAGTGGTTGAGGAGACCAGAATCTTCTGCACGGATGAGGTAGGGTGTGAGTGGAGGCCACAGGCTGGGCTTAGGCTCTCTGAGTGATGCAGCCCAGAGGTGGGGCTCAGTGGGAACAGTGCTCTGAAGGGGCCGGAGCACCAGGGAGGGGAGGTCTGGAACTGGTGGTGGAGGCGGGATTGTGTGTGTGTGTGTGTCTGTGTGTATAACCTACAGCTGGGGAGCAAGAAGGGAGTAGAGGGTAGAGGCCTTGCAGGCTAGAGCCAAGGCCACATTTGAGGACAACTGGGCACCACCAGAGGACCAGGAGAAAGGCCTTGCCCCAGGAAAGTACACAACTGTGTGCATTAAAGAAATGTCCCATCGCTGGTCTCAGAGAAGCATCAACTCATGGGGAAGCTTGGGCCTGAGGATCCCTTAATCTGCGACCAGAGTAGGGTTGGGGTCGTGGCCTTCCCTCCATGTGGAGGGGCTGGATGTGTTTCATCATGGCCGGGGTGCTCTGGCCTGGCACATGCTGGCCACTCAGCTATTGGACTCTTCCTTAGTCCTCCTGACGTCACGGTGAAAAATATATCCATGCAGAACACGTGCCCTTCTGGTAGCACCGTCTTGATTACTGGGGTGGAAACTACTGCTCCCCTACTCTTGGCCCACATGGTTCAATGGTGCAGTGGGGGTCAGCCTTACTCTGGCTCCAGTAGCGGGTACATGCCTTAGGCCTGACCAGTGAGAGCCTTGCTGATGGTCACATGCTTCAAGCTGAGCCAGTGAGCACCAGCCCTGGAACTTTTGCCAGAACTCTGGGAAAAAAGTGTGTTTTCTCTGCTAGTAAGCCAGGAAAACATAAGCCTGCTGCTGTTGTGGCCACACTGACCTGCCTGAGATTTGAGCCAGGACACAGGATATCAGACCCAAGAGATGATGAGAGACATATCTGCTGACATTATTTGAGTCCCTGCATCCAGATGCACCTAAGGCAGACATTTTTTCCCTTGAAACCTTTTTTTTTTTTTTTTAAATTGGGGTATAGCTGTTTTACAATGTTGTGTTATTTTCTACTGTCCAGCAAAGTGGAGTTCCCTGTGCTATACAGCAGGTACCTAAAGCCGATTTGCCTGTGGACTTTTTAGTTCTGAGCTACAGCTCCCTTCTTTGCCTAATCCAGTGTCTGCTGGCCTTCTGTCACATGAAATGGAAAGAGTTCTAATGCTGCACCCCTTCTCCCCACCAGAGCCCAAGCTGTTCGGGGAGGCCACCTTCGGATCATGCTAAGCACCTCCATTGTGAATATGCAGAAGCCCAAATCTGGCCTCTTTAGGTGAGGCTTATGTTTTAAGTCCTTCTGAACGCATCTTCTCCATCAAAATTTACCTGTCCCATGTCCCATCCCCCTGACTTTTCTCCTGCCCAAGAGCTGGCTAATCTGATTAAACAGCTAATCACACATGTAGACCCTGGCAAGCATTTGTCTCAAAGATCCTTTTCAAGGAGGAGAGATTCTAATCTCGAGAATCTTGAGCTCCCTGTGGACAAGGTTTCCAGAGAGACTTTGGGGACCTGTCTCATTTCACTGGTCAAGCTGCCCCTTGGGAGTCCTCGATTCTTCACCTCTGGTTGCCTGCAGTGGGGAGTCCCAGCGTCGGGCCATGTGGCAGCATCACCACCAGGTGGCAGTGGCGCCAAGTTCCTGAGGCCTCAGGACGCCGCTCAGCCCAGTTTACTTGATGTAAATGGAAAGAGGAGGATGTAAGGAATGGAGCCCCCGCTTTGGAGCCATCCAGATAAAACGGGAATTACTGCTCTGCTACTTAGCGACTCCAGGCCGTGGACAAGGGGCTAGAATTGTTCCTCAGTTTCCTCCCTCAGACTCAAAACTAATTGTGTCACTGCAGCAGCTTTTAAACTAAGCCCCACTCTCCCAGAATCTTAACTTCTTGAGGGCTTTTATGTTTCAGGCCTGCTCTAAGATCTTTACATATATGATCTCATTTGCTCCTCAGAAAGATTGTGAAGCACGTGCTATTATCGTCCTTATTTTCCAGATGTGGAAACAGAGGCACAGAGAGGGTCAGGAGCTTGTCCAATGTCACCCAGCAGAGCTGGCATTTGAACACAGGAAGGCTGGCTTCAGAGCCTCTCTTACCTAACCATCATGCTATTCCACGTCGAACACCAATGTGTGTTACATTCTACTCCCACATGACTGTCATTGGCCACAGCCTGAGGCAGAGACTGAGTGTTGGGAAGATAGTAAAATCAGAAGAAATACAAAGAGAGACGCTTCATGATCAGGTCACCCCAAATCCTTGCCAGTTTTCCAGAGTTCGTGACCTGGGGACTTAAGACTCTGTTGGGAGAGTCTTCTACAAGGCACTGATGTCTTCTGTACCTGGAGAGAACAGCTTCCACCACCCCTGCAAATTCCTTCCACTCCAGATCAGAGGGTCTCTGTGTCCTGGCTTAGAGTATGTGGGGATTCGTGAGGGAGGCATTGCTGGTTCTCTTCTGGGGCCATTACTCCCTTTTGTTCCCATCCTCAGTGTCTAAAGCTCATCTTTTTTTTTTTTTTTTTGCGGTATGTGGGCCTCTCACTGCTGTGGCCTCTCCTGCCATGGAGCACAGGCTCCGGATGCGCAGGCTCAGCGGCCATGGCTCACGGGCCCAGCCGCTCCATGGCACGTGGGATCCTCCCGGACTGGGGCATGAACCCGTGTCCCCTGCATCGGCAGGCGGACTCCCAACCACTGCACCACCAGGGAAGCCCTAAAGCTCATCTCTTAATCCTCCTTCCTGTGTCCTGGTGTATCCCTGCCTTCCCGGGAGGCCAGGGCTGACAGGAGGGATGGCTGGAGACCCCGAGCATCTTTCGGTCTGGGCTGGCGTTCTCCACAGCCCTGGGAGTGTCGTTGCCTGGGCTGCCCTCAGTCATAGACCTGCAACAGTGTCCTCCTACTCCGGAATTCCTTAGGCCAAGCCCATGGAGGTTGAGAGTGCGGGTTCCGGAACTAAACAGCCGGCCTCACGCCTCAATTCTGCCACCTGCCAGCAAGGTGACTCTGGGATACTCATCTAACTTCTTTGTCTATATTGCTTCATCAGGAAAATGTAGATAAAAAACACCTACCTTATGGGGTAGTTGCAAGGGTAGAGGGGCTGACAAAGGAAAGAATAACGCATTTAGAAAGGATTAAGCATAAAAGTGTACCAACTGGCACAGGGCTTGATCCATGGGGAGTTTTTGCACAGAGGCACACGTATGGGGTGTGTGTGTGTGTGTGTGTGTGTGTGTGTGTGTGTGTGTGTGTGAAAATCTGGTCTGAGTCCCACCATCAATCTGCTCTGGTGCTCTGAAGAAAGGGGTCCCTGCAGGTGGCAGCTGTGTTCTCCTCATCTGATTTCTGAAACCTTACCCAGAGGCTGGCTCTGGGGCTCCCTGGGATGCAGACCAAACATTTTCCTTCCCCTGCTGCTGGTCACGGGGTGGCGATGCACCCCAGGCTGCTGTGTCCTGCGGCCCTTCCTTGCCTGTGTCTCCCTCTTCAAGCTCAGAGTGAGGGGGCCTTTTAGATTCTCCCAGTAGTAGGGCTGCCAGATTTAGCAAGTAAAAATACGGGTCACCCAGTTAAATTTGAATTTCAGGTAAACAATGGTGATTTTTTAGTCTGTCCCTAGTATTGTGTTTTATCTGCAACCTTAGGTGTGGACCCCATGCCTGTCTGAGGTCCCTATCCTATCCCCCTGGTCCCTAGGTCCCTAGGAAATGCCCCGCAGTTTCCATATAGCGGGTGGTGGAGGAGCAACGCCATTTCCAGGGAAAGCCCCAGTGTCCACCTCCCTTGCTGCCCACATGACCCCCCAGAGGCTGTCCCTTCCTTAATCCTGGGACCCTCCTCTCCTTTGGGCAGGGAAAACTGGCTCTGAGCTATCACAAGTCTTCAAAGTTTCTAGATGATCTGTAAATTTCATGCCAAGTCCTTCAGTTTCTTACAACTCAGAATGACTTTTGACATTTAAAAGCCAAGCCAAGGTTTTGAGTTTCTTGTTCTCTCATCCTTCCCCTGTGGGAGGTCTTAGCTATTGGGCTAAGAAAGAACAAGGACACACGAGGAGATGCAGCTAATATTTCCACGGGTTCCCCAGCAGCACACAGAGGGTCTCAGTGAAATCTCCCCAGTCTCAGCACTATTCCCATCCCAACCCTGTTCTTTGTTTCCATGGCCACTGGGGTGCTGGTTGTTCCAGGTGTCAGGCTATTAAAGGACAGGTGTACCTGGTCCATTCATATCCTCCTCCCTTGTCATCTGTCAGAAAATCCAGCAGTCAGTTCTCGAAGCTGCTTCCCAGAGGGGACTGTCATTGTGTCTGTTCTATCAGTCAAATGCATCGCATCAGAGAATCGTAGCCCATCTCTCTGCCATGAGCTCGGGAGGGAGAGAAGACAGAGGAGCCTGCAGAGACTTCTGAAAACTGAGAAATGCTTTATCACAGCCAAGGACACCCTCCCGGTAATGTTGCCTCAACATCCCCTTGTCATTCAAACATCGCTGCCCAGTGAGCTGGGAACCTGCACCGCCAGGCTCAGGAGACTGAGGGGACCTGGGCATGACGTCCCCACAGGGCACGGTGAGCCTGCAAGACAAAGGGAAATGGGAATTTAATTCTGGAAAGAGTTCTTCCTCAGCCATCAGGCTAAAAATGCACTCATTTGTGTAAGACACAGGCCTCAGTCACTGAAGAAAGTGAATGTGTGATGAAGGGAAGCGTCCTACACTTGGCAGACTTGCTGAGAATTCACACTTCCTGAGTCAAAGCCACTGACATTTCAGAAGAGCCAAATTTAATCAAGGCGTTTTGAAAGATCCAGACTGAATCAGAGAGACATGAGGCCCTATTATCAGCAGGAATCTCGATGACTACTTGGAACTGTGTTTGCTGGGAAGTATAGCTTTCTCTTGAAAGTGATGGGAAAATCGATTTTGTAAGAGGGCCTGTTTTTTTTGGGGGGCGGTATAATTGTTTTACAATGTTGTGTTAGTTTCTACTGTACAGAGAAGTGGAGTTTCCTGTGCTATAGAGCAGGTTCTTATTAGTTACCTATTTTATACATATTAGTGTATATATGTCAATCCCAATCTCCCAATTCATCCCACCACCACCCCCGCTGCTTTCCCCCCTTGGTGTCCATACGTTTGTTCTCTACATCTGTGTCTCTATTTCCGGAGTGCCTGTTTTAAGTCAGGTCATTAGCATCAAATATGGAAAGAACAGTTATGCCTGAGATGCCAAGTTTGCCCCAAGATGCAGCTTGGAGTGTCTTGGGAATACCATGGGCAGAAGTTTTGCAAACTTGAGGATTGTAGCCTTGAGGATTATGGGTTCAAGGGAAACCTCATTTAAAGGCTGAAATGGAAAACCTGAAAATAAGCTGCTCTGAGAAGGCCTGGAGGCCTTCGTCTGTCCCTGTTTGATATTTGCCATGTCTGTCTGTCTGTGTAGTATTTCTCCCCCTTCTAGAATGTAAGCTCCACAAGACCAGGAGTTTTTTAAATATAATTTTTAGAATCAGAAAAAGAATGAATATATGTATATGTATAACTGAATCACTTTACTGTACACCTGAAACTAACACAACATTGTAAACCAACTATATGCCAATAAAATTTTAAAATAATAATAAAAATAAAATATAACATAATTTTTTTAAGTTTGCAGTTATTACAAAATATTGGCTGTATTCCCCATGTTGTATAATGCATCCTTGTAGCCGATCTCACACCCAAATGTTTGTACCTCCCTATCTCTCACCCCTGTATTGCTCCTCCCCTCTTCTCTCTCCGCACTGGTAAACCCTAGTTTATTCTCTATAACAGTGAGTTTGCCTCTTTTTTGTATATGCACTAGCTTGTTGTACTTTTTTTTTTTTAATATTTATTTATTTGGTTGCATTGGGTCTTAGTTGCAGCACACAGGATCATCGTTGTGGCGTGCGAACTCTTAGCTGTGGCATGTGGGATCTAGTTCTCTGACCAGGGACCGAACCCGGGCCCCCTGCATTGGGAGCACGGAGTCTTAGCCACTGGACCACCAGGGAAGTCCCATGTTGTATGTTTTAGATTTTACATATAAGTGATATCATACAGTATTTGTCTTTCTCTGTCTGACTTATTTCACTTAGTATAATGCCCTCCAAGCCCACCCATGTTGCTGCAAATGGCAAAATTTCATTCTTTTTGTTTGGCTGAATAGTATTCCATTGTAGGATTTTTTTTTTTCCTGATTTGTTCATTGCCATATCCCCAGTGCTGTGAACATTGTCAGGCACAGGGTAGCCCTTGGTATGTATTCACTCAATGAATGAATGAGTGAATGAATGAATGAAAAGACCTCTGAGACCAAGCACATCTCATCCTTTAATACTATTACTAATATTACTATTAGCATCCACTTATTATGTGCTCTATCCTGTATTCTTACAGCATATTTAGCAGCTCATACACCTGATCTTATTCAGTCTTACTCAGTCTTCACAATAAGCCTGTATAGTAGGTATTTAAGTTCCTACTTTACAGGTAAGGAAACAGAGGCTTCGAGAGATTTCCACATGGCCAGTAAGTGATGGAGCTGGTATCAGCACAGCCCTGTTTGGCTCAAAGACTGAGGTACCCCACTGCTCTCTCTCTTTCTTTCTCTCTCTTTCTCTTAAAATAACAGCCTTATTGAGATATAATTCAATAAGACTCAACAGGGCCCACATCTGGTCTACAGGACACACACACACACACACACAACCTTGATTTCCCAGGCAGGAGTACTACTCCAGGCCGTGTTGTTCCCCAGCTCAGAGAACCCAAAAGCCTTCTGAGTATTCCCACTGAAGCCCTCTCTCTAGACCAAAAGCAATGGAGGTAGCATTCCATCTAAACTCTTGAAGTCCCAACACAGTTTTCTCCAAAGAGTTCCTCCTCAAATCATATCTCTTTCCATGCTTTCATCTTGCTTGACATCCTTGATCCAGCTGAGGGTTCCCACTTACTTGGTAAGTTTGTGTATGGGAAGGCTGTGTCTCAGATTGACTTGGCTATCTTGTGGTTAACATAGTGAAGCATCTTCTGAAACTGACGCCAGAGGAGCCCTGTTTTAACATCCTTCTAAATAGGTACCAAGATCATACAACTACTCAGGGTTTCCTTTCCTTTTGTCCTCCTGCCTGGATATTGGGAGCTTCATGGTTCATAGAGCCGAGTTCCATTAGAGTAGAGTAGAATCAGAAGTAGCAAAATGCTGTTTGCCATGAATTTATGGAGAGATGTTACTTTCAGATCCTGTTAACATTTCTGTCTTCCCAGAGCTACCTGGAGAGGGTCCAGAGATGCTCAGATGATGATTACCTCCACCTGACTTCCTTCTTCCTCTTCTTTCAACTTATTTACTAAAAATACTTCACACCTTGGAGGAAAGCCCCAGAGGACTGGAGTTGGTGGCAACGTGGAGGAAGGTAGATGAGTTGGATACATCTCTGGGATCATGAATCTCGGGTGGAACCCAGGTTTTTACTCAGAGCTTTTATCTGTTTATCCCCAAGAATCACTAACATCCACCAGATTTCTAGGAAGCCTGTATTTAAATTCACAAAAGCAGGTCTTCTGTGTCTTTCTACCCAGGAGCTGTACGGAGGAAAAAATGAGTGGGGATTTGGAATAGATATTTCAAAGACTTGCAGTCCCTGATGAGATATATTTCCAAATAGTTCTCTAGTTCTCCAAAGCGTTTATGACTTCTTTTACACACACACACACACACACACACACACACACACACACACACAAATTCAGGCATTTGATGTTTCTGAAACCCAGCCCGAGGCAGAACCTTAAACATATCTCAAGTTGTGATCACAGAAGCAACAGGCTCCCACTGGGGTTGAGGTTCTGTAGGGCATTGCATGTTAAATTTATCAAAGCCACAGCAACCAGATCTTTATAAATAATTCTGGCATCCTTCATTGCTCCTTTTTTTGCCATCAGCCTGTGGGGGGCAATTAGTTTTCATAGAAAAGAGAAGCTTCTCACTTACACCGTTGCATTCACAGCACTTTTGTTTTTATGAACACTTCATTTCCTCAGTCTCCAGATGAACTTCTGCAATATTGGAAATTTCTTATTTATGAAAGCCCTGTAAAACTGTTATGTTTCAGTTGAACTTAAGGTTTTTCTATCCATTTGCGGGGTCATGTTCTGACAAACTGCGGCCCCTCTGTTTGCTGGGCACTAATGGAAGGGGAAGTAAAGCCCACGCAGACATGTCTCTGGAGATGAGCTGGAGAAATTCACAGAGTTGAAAACAGACAGAGTTCAGTGAGAAGAATTCTGACACAGAGGCCATGCATGGAAAGCAGGTAAAGGAAAAGGGGAGGATACCAAGAAGGCTGGTTAGGTTTGGAAGGATGTATGGAAGTCAGACATGCCAAGAAAGAAGGAACGGTTTTCCAGGCACAGGGAACAGCATGTGTGAAGGCACGGAGGTCTGAGACAAAGAGGACCTTGCCCACTTCTGGTGGATTCTGGGGAGGCGGCAAGATCTCAGAAGGAGGAAGGTTATGCAGTGTGTTTGGGCAAAATGGGCTTGATCCCTGGTGTGTTTGAGAGTAGTACTATATGACTCCAGATGAGTCATCTATTTAGAAAATAGATAAAATTAAAAGCTTAAAATATGTTTTTGCCAACAGTAGAATCTTATTAATAAAATCAAAATTTAAAGAGAAGAAAAGGAGACTGATTTTGAGGAAAACAAAACTCAAAACCGCCAGGAGTGAAAGTAGCCGAGGGACTTCCCTGGTGGTCCAGTGGTTTGCCTTCCGGTGCAGGTGGTGTGGGTTCGATCCCTGGATGGGGAACTAGGATCCCACATGCCTCACAGCCAAAAAAAACCAAACCAAAACATAAAACAGAAGCAGTACTGTAACAAATTCAATAAAGACTTAAAAACGGTCCACACCAAAAAAATCTTTAAAAAAAAGTAGCCAAAAGAATAATTTCTTGATTAGACTTGGAAATGGTAACACGTATGTAGTGTGTAATACATATATTTATAAAATAGCTACATACAGATGTATATATTATATATAAAATGCATACATATATATTATATATGTGTGTATATATAATGTGCCTATGGTATGTATGTATATTAGTCTGTGTTTTAAAAGATTGGGGTATAAGTTACACACAGTGCAGTTTTAAAATCTTAAGCTTGACGAATTATTTTTTATTGAAGTATGGTTGACTTACAGTGTTGTGTTAGTTTCTGGTGTACAGCAAACTGATTCAGTTACACCTATAAATATATATCTATAATTTTTCAGAGTCTTTTCCATTATAGGTTAATGGAAGATAGTGAATATAGTTCCCTGTGCTATACAGTAGCTCCTTGTTGTGTATCTATTTTATATATGGCAGTGAATACATCCATTTTTATAGATGGGGAACCGGAGACTCGGATGCAGCCTGAGTTAGTAAATTGGAGGAGCCAAATCTCATCTCAGGTCTGCCTGGCTTTATCGCGTGGCACAGCGTTTTTCACAGGGCTGAAGAGAATTCACCTAAATCTGGGGTCTGGGTGGCTGAAGGCTCTTTCCACTCTGGCTTGCTAGAAATCAACATTCTGTAATCTGCAAAACAATGACATGCCTATCGTTGAGGCCTGAGAATGATCTTGCTTAAAGTTGCGTTTAATGACAGTCATAGCAGTGAACCTTTTGATTTCAGAATACCTGTGTTGTTAAGTATTGAGGTCCAGAATGTGGACCGCAGGTTAGGCTGCTTTAATCAGACAGACATGATTCACCTATTGTAATATGATATCACAATGTGCAATTCTGTGGTACCTGATAAACATCACTGGTACGTGTAAGTGAAGGAGACTTGTATCGGAAAGGGTTTATTTATACAGGAGTCTGGGATAAGCAGAGGATTAACTGTAGGGATGAAGAGATTTCCTGAAACTGAAAGGCCGAAACAAGTCAAAAAGAACACTTGCATAGTGACATTATTTGTTTAACTGGTAGCTGCATGAAGGGCCATCAGGCTGTCCAGTGAGTTAATGAAGATTATTCATCTGAGCACTTTCTGCTGCATGTGACTCAAACTGCTTTAAGCATGGACTTACGGTTTTTTGGGGGTTTTTTTGCGGTACGCGGGCCTCTCACTATTGTGGCCTCTCCCGTTGCGGAGCACAGGCTCCGGACGCGCAGGCTCAGCGGCCATGGCTCACGGGCCCAGCTGCTCCGCGGCACGTGGGATCTTCTAGACCGAGGCACGAACCCGTGTCCCCTGCATCGGCAGGCGGACTCTCAACCACTGCGCCACCAGGGAAGCCGAACTTACAGTTTTATCTACTAAACCATCCAAAGATAGATATGACAGGACTTCAAGGCTGAAATGTCGGGTTCAGGATCTGGTTTCTCTCGTAATTTCTGGGCTCTGCTTACTTTGTGTTGAGTCCATTAGCACAAAGACTCTCCCCTGTGATCCCAAGATGGCAACTGGCAGCTCCTCGCTGCTGTGGCTACAGCATTCCTGTTCCACATCAATAGGAAAGAGTAAATGGCCTTCCTTTAATTTTCACTGAGACTTTTTGGTCCTAAATGGGTTCATGTGTCTATCCCTTGACCAGTCACTGTAGCCAGGAGTAGGGGATGCACTGCGTGGTTCAGCCCCATGTCACATGCTCCAACCTTGAGTACAGGGACTGGAAGTAGGTGGACCCCGAAATAAATAAATGTGCCATTATCAGAAGTGCTAATGAATGGTTGGAAGCAAACCAGCAGAATTCCATCTTGGTCTGCTCCAGGACACTCTAAGATGGATTCAAGGAAGTGATTCAGGGGTCTGTGGATTCCCTGAAGTTGTCGGTACTTTGTGTAGGTAGTTTGTGTTTATGTCCATTTTTTAAAAAATGTATTTATTTTTGTCTGCATTGGGTCTTTGTTGCTGTGTGCAGGCTTTCTCTAATTGTGGCGAACAGGGGCTAGTCTTCGTTGCGGTGCGCAGGCTTCTCATTGCAGTGGCTTCTATTGTTTCGGAGCACGGGCTCTAGGCACGTGGGCTTCAGTAGTTCTGGCTCATGGGCTCTAGAGCATAGATTCAGTAGTTATGGCGCATGGGCTTAGTTGCTCCGCAGCATGTGGGATCTTCCCGGACCAGGGCTCGAACGCGTGTCCCCTGCATTGACAGGCGGATTCTTAACCACTGCACCAGCAGGGAAGCCCTATGTCCATTTTTTTTAGAGAGAGGATCCATAGCTTTGATTAGATTATCACAGGCCAACCCAAAGAATTGCCTCTGCTAAGATAACGGTGAATACTGAACCAGACTGAACTGCTTTTTAAAACTGAGTCTTCGTGTTTATACAGTCTTCTTGAATGCTTTCAGTATAAGATGTAGAATCTGCTTTCCAGCTGCCTTTTATCAAATATGTTGAACCCATCGGGATTACCAGAGTTAATAAATACTGATTAAAATTTAGTTTATAGGGCTTCCCTGGTGGCCCAGTGGTTAAGAGTCCGCCTGCCAGTGCGGGGGATGCGGGTTCGAGCCCTGGTGTGGGAAGATCCCACATGCCGCGGAGCAACTAAGCCCATGAGCCACAACTACTGAATCTGCACTTTAGAGCCTGCAAGCCACAACTACTGAAGCCCCTGTGCCTGGAGCCCATGCTCCGCAACAAGAGAAGCCACCCCAATGAGAAGCCCGTGCATTGCAACGAAGAGTAGCCCCCGCTCGCCGCAACTAGAGAAAGCCACGTGCACAGCAACGAAGACCCAACACAGCCAAAAATAAATAAATAAATTTATTTTAAAAATTTACTTTATATCATTCCTTCAGGTTCCAGATGTTGTAGACCCCTTTTCCCTCCCAAGAAAGTCCTGTTTCTGGGGCCACAACAGAGGCTGCCCTGAGCTCTGTCACAGAGGTTGAGCTCATAGCCCTGCTGGGACCCAGCCACCACCCACTCTCCTCAGACCCTGCCTCAGCAGCCCCTGTTTGCCCATGGATGAAGAGCTGCTCATTCTGGGTGAGGAAAAGGCCCTTTGGGAATTATTTCCCTATCATGATTCCAAGGCTTCATGCAGGCTGATATTTTCCTGCTAATCCCAGGCTACATGCATTGTTGACACCAGATAATGTTAGTCTTCTGGCTGATACAGTGGTAGATGAGCAAACACTGGGCGGCTGGTAGAATCCCCGACTTCCTGAGTGTCTGTGATCGTGGATTCATTGAAGTTTAAACATGTAGAGACCTACCCTGCCCTTGCCCTTTGCATTTGCCAGGAGATGAGGTTATCCATGAATGATTGCTCTAAATAGCTGCCCCTCATTTCCCCCCTCACTTGTACTTTGGCTTTTAATGGGGTTCATAGCCTGGCATTTTGCTGATTTCCCCCATCTGTGACCCACAGGCCAGCCAAGGGATGCTTAGAATTTAATGTACACACAAGGGACTTCCCTGGCGGTCCATTGGTTAGGATTCCGCGCTTCCACTGCAGGGGGCACAGGTGCAATCCCTGGTCGGGGAACTAAGATCCCACATGCTTTGTGGTGTGGCCAAATAAATTAATTAATTAATCAAAATTAAAAAAATAATGTGCACACGAATCACCCAGGGATGTTGCTCAGATGCAGATTCCAATTCAGCAGATCTGAGGTGGGTCTGAGATTCTGCATTTCTGACATGCTCCCAGTGACACCCATGCTTATTGAAGGTCCTCACGTCTAAGAGCAAAGGGCTAGGCCAATGGCTTTCAACTCTGTCTGCACACTGGAGTCACCTGAGGATTTGCAGAAGTACCAATGCTTGGGTCCTACTTTCAGATGTTCATAATTACCTGGTTTGAGGTGTGACTCCCCAGATGATTCTGACGTACAGCCAGGGTTGAGATCCAACGGGCTGATGCCCCAGCCTTCAGCCTCTGCCTGTTAGCTCCCCTCACTATCAGTCTGGCTCACTTATACCACCTCTGAACTGCACTCCTGGATTGCCCTTGGCATTCATGGAGAGCTTACTACGGATTAGAACTTTCCACATAACCTGATGAGGTCAGCACTACTTCTAGCCCCATCTTGCAGGCAGAGAAACCGAGGTTTGGAGAGTGAAATTTCTTGTCCTAGGTCACACAGCTATTAAGCAGCAGTATCAGGACCCCCCCAGGTCTTCTGTCCCTGGAGCACAAAAGCAGCAGGGCGTGGGTTTAAGAGGATGGCCTCTGGAGTCAGACAGACCTGGGGTCCACCACTCACTATTGCTGTGAACGTTGGCAGGTTACTCTGAACCTGAAAGCGTTGGGTCCTCCTCTGTAAAATAGAGCCCCTTCTCAGGGCTGTCAGGAGCATAAAATGACATGACCAGTGTAAGCCATGCCCCCAGAGCCTGGGCCCCAGGAGAGGTTCTGTCAGTCTCCACACCATAGTCCTTCCCATGGGCCTGTCTGCTTTGGCACTGGGCACAGACTTCTAGATTGTAACTCATCTTTTCTGTGCTCACAACAACTCTTCAAATGGAAAGCAATTTCCTTCAAGGCAGAAAGGTGCACGTATGAGTATGGAATGGGTGTGAATGTGAGTTTTCTGGATTCATGGCCTCAAATGTGTCTTCCTTTGCCCCAAAAGGCCTTGCTGGGGGAGGTAGTGGGTTCACCAGTGTTTGTCTTTTCTCTCTGACCTGATGGAGGGACTGAAGACAACTCAGCCTGAATCCCCCAAACCATAGGCCAGGCTGGCTATGCGGCTTGTTCCTCCCCATGGTGGCGGCGGGAGGGATGAGGAAGTCGGGGCTCCATCGCCTGTGTATCTCATGTATGCTGGGAAGTACAATATTAGAAGCTCCTCACCCAGGACTTTTCCAGTTTTTTTTTCTTTTTTACATCTTTATTGGGGTATAATTCCTTTACAAGGTGTGTTAGTTTCTGTTTTATAACAAAGTGAATCAATTATACATACACATATGTTCCCATATCTCTTCCCTTTTGCGTCTCCCTCCCTCCCACCCTCCCGATCCCACACCTCCAGGCAGTCACAAAGCACCGAGCTGATCTCCCTATGCTACGTGGCTGCTTCCCACTAGCTTTCTACCTTACCTTTCGTAGTGTATATATGTCCATGCCTCTCTCTCGCTTTGTCACAGCTTACTCTTCCCCCTCCCCATATCCTTAAGTCCATTCTCTAGTAGGTCTGTGTCTTTATTCCTGTCTTACCCCTAGGTTCTTCATGACATTTTTTTCCCTTAAATTCCATATATATGTGTTAGCATACGGTATTTCTCTTTCTCCTTCTGACTTACTTCACTCTGTATTACAGACTGCAGGTCCATCTACCTCATTACAAATAGCTCAATTTCGTTTCTTTTTATGGCTGAGTAATATTCCATTGTATATATGTGCCACATCTTCTCTATCCATTCATCCGATGATAGACACTTAGGTTGTTTCCATCTCCGGGCTATTGTAAATAGAGCTGCAATGAACATTTTGGTACATGACTCTTTTTGAATTATGGTTTTCTCAGGGTATATGCCCAGTAGTGGGATTGCTGGGTCATATGGTAGTTCTATTTGTAGTTTTTTAAGAAACCTCCATACTGTTCTCCATAGTGGCTGTACCAATTCACATTCCCACCAGCAGTGCAAGAGTGTTCTCTTTTCTCCACAGCCTCCCCAGCATTTACTGTTTCTACATTTTTTGATGATGGCCATTCTGACTGGTGTGAGATGATATCTCATTGTAGTTTTGATTCGCATTTCTCTAATGATTAATGATGTTGAGCATGCTTTCATGTGTTTGTTGGCAATCTGTATGTGTTCTTTGGAGAAATGTCTATTTAGGTCTTCTGCCCATTTTTGGATTGGGTTGTTTGTTTTTTTGTTATTGAGCTGCATGAGCTACTTGTAAATTTTTGAGATTAATCCTTTGTCAGTTACTTCATTTGCAAATATTTTCTCCCACTCTGAGGGTTGTCTTTTGGTCTTGTTTATGGTTTCCTTTGCTGTGCAAAAGCTTTTAAGTTTCATTAGGTCCCATTTGTTTTTTTTTTTTGTTTTTATTTCCATTTCTCTAGGAGGTGGGTCAAAAAGGATCTTGCTGTGATTTATGCCATAGAGTGTTCTGCCTATGTTTTCGTCTAAGAATTTGATAGTTTCTGTCCTTAATTTAGGTCTTTAATCCCTTTTGAGCTTATTTTTGTGTATGGTGTTAGGGAGTGTTCTAATCATATACTTTTACATGTACCTGTCCAGTTTTCCCAGCACCACTTATTGAAGAGGCTGTCTTTTCTCCACTGTATATTCTTGCCTTCTTTATCAAAGATAAGGTGACCATATGTGCGTGCGTTTATCTCTGGGCTTTCTATCTTGTTCCATTGATCTATATTTCTGTTTTTGTGCCAGTACCATACTGTCTTGATTACTGTAGCTTTGTAGTATAGTCTGAAGTCAGGGAGCCTGATTCCTCCAGCTCCATTTTTCGTTCTCAAGATTGCTTTTGATATTCGGGGTCTTTTGTGTTTCCATACGAATTGTGAAATTTTTTGTTCTAGTTCTGTAAAAAATGCCATTGGTAGTTTCATAGGGATTGCATTGAATCTGTAGATTGCTTTGCGTAGTAGACTCATTTTCACAATGTTGATTCTTCCAATCCAGGAACATGCTATATCTGTCCATCTATTTGTATCATCTTTAATTTCTTTCATCAGTGTCTTATAATTTTCTGCATACAGGTCTTTTGTCTCCTTAGGTAGGTTTCTTCCTAGATATTTTATTCTTTTTGTTGCAATGGTAAATGGGAGTGTTTTCTTAATTTCACTTTCAGATTTTTCATCATTAGTGTATAGGAATGCCAGAGATTTCTGTGCATTAATTTTGTATCCTGCTACTTTACCAAATTCATTGATTAGCTCTAGTAGTTTTCTGGTAGCATCTTTAGGATTCTCTATGTATAGTATCATGTCATCTGCAAACAGTGACAGGTTTACTTCTTCTTTTCCAATTTGGATTCCTTTTATTTCCTTTTCTTCTCTGATTGCTGTGGCTAAAACTTCCAAAACTATGTTGAACAAGGGTGGTGAGAGTGCGCAACCTTGTCTTGTTCCTGATATTAGTGGAAATGGTTTCAGTTTTTTACCATTGAGGATGACGTTGGCTGTCAGTTTGTCATATATAGCCTTTATTATGTTGAGGAAAATTCCCTCTATGCCTCCTTTCTGCAGGGTTTTTATCATAAATGGGTGTTGAATTTTGTTGAAAGCTTTCTCTGCATCTATTGAGATGATCATATGGTTTTTCTCCTTCAATTTGCTAATATGGTGTATCACGTTGATTGATTTGCGTATATTGAAGAATCCTTGCAGTGCTGGAATAAATCCCACTTGATCATGGTGTATGATCCTTTTAATGTGCTGTTGGATTCTGTTTGCTAATAGTTTGTTGAGGATTTTTGCATCTATGTTCATCAGTGATATTGGCCTGTAGTTTTCTTTCTTTGTGACATCTTGTCTGGTTTTTGTATCAGGGTAATGGTGGCCTTGTAGAATGAGTTAGGGAGTGTTCCTCCCTCTGCTATATTTTGGAAGAGTTTGAGAAGGATAGGTGTTATCTCTTCTCTAAATGTTTGGTAGAATTCACCTGTGAAGCCATCTGGTCCTGGGCTTTTGTTTTTTGAAAGATTTTTAATCACAGTTTCAATTTCAGTGCTTGTGATTTGTCTGTTCATATTTTCTATTGCTTCCTGATTCAGTCTTGGCAGGTTGTGCATTTCTAAGAATTTGACTATTTCCTCCAGGTTGTCCATTTTAATGGCATAGAGTTGCTTGTAGTAATGTCTCATGATCTTTTGTATTTCTGCAGTGTCAGTTGTTACTTGTCCTTTTTCATTTCTAATTCTATTGTTTTGAGTCTTCTCCCTTTTTATCTTGATGAGTCTGCTAATGGCTTATCAATTTTGTTGATCTTTTCAAAGACCTCATAATTTATCAATGGTTTGTCAATGGTTTATCAATTTTGTTTATCTTCTCAAAGAACAAGATTTTAGTTTTCCTGATCTTTGCTATCGTTTCCTTCATTTCTTTTGCATTTATTTCTGATCTGATCTTTATGATTTGTTTCCTTCTCCTAACTTTGGGGTTGTTTTGCTCTTCTTTCTCTAATTGCTTTAGGTGCAAGGCTAGCTTGTTTATTTGAGATGTTTCCTGTTTCTTAAGGTAGGATTGTATTGCTATAAACTTCCCTCTTACAACTGCTTTTGCTGCATCCCATAGGTTTTGGGTCATCGTGTCATCCATTGTCATTTGTTTCTAGGTAGTTTTTTATTTCCTCTTTGATTTCTAAAGTGATCACTTCGTTATTAAGTAGTGTATTGTTTAGCCTCCATGAGTTTGTATTTTTTTACAGATCTTTTCCTGTAATTGATATCTAGTCTCATAGCGTTGTGGTCAGAAAAGATACTTGATACAATTTCAATTTTCTTAAATTTACCAAGGCTTTATTTGTGACCCAAGATACGATCTATCCTGGAGAATGTTCCATGAGCACTTGAGAAAAATTTGTATTCTGTTGTTTTTGGTGGCATTTCCTATGGATATCAATTATGTCCATCTTATTTAATGTATCATTTAAACCTTGTGTTTCCTTATTCATTTTGGATGATCTTTCCACTGGTGTAAGTGGGGTGTTAAAGTCCCCTGCTATGAATGTGTTACTGTCGATTTCCCCTTTTATGGCTGTTAGTATTTGCCTTATGTATTGAGGTGCTCCTATGTTGGGTGCATAAATACTTACAATTGTTACATCTTCTTCTTGGATCGATCCCGTGATCATTATGTGGTGTCCTTCTTTGACTCTTGTAATAATCTTGATTTTAAAGTCTATTTTGTCTGATATGAGAATTGCTACTCCAGGTTTCTTCTGATTTCCATTTGCATGGAATACGTTTTTCCATCCCCTCACTTTCAGTCTGTATGTGTCCCTAGGTCTGAAGTGGGTCTCTTGTAGACAGCACATATATGGGTCTTGTTTTTGTATCCATTCAGCCAGTCTGTATCTTGTAGTGGGAGCATTTAATCCATTTACATTTAAGGTAATTATTGATATGTATGTTCCTATTCCCATTTTCTTAATTGTTTTGGGCTTGTTATTGTAGGTCTTTTCCTTCTCTTGTGTTTCTTGCCTAGAGAAGTTCCTTTAGCATTTGTTGTAAAGCTGGTTTTGTGGTGCTGAACTCTCTCAGCTTTTGCTTGTCTGTAAAGGTTTTAATATCTCTTTCAAATCTGAATGAGATCCTTGCTGGGTAGAGTAATCTTGGTTGTAGGTTTTTCTCCTTCATCACTTTAAATATGTCCTGTCACTCCCTTCTGGCTTGCAGATTTCCTGCTGAAAGATCAGCTGTTAACCTTATGGGGTTTCCATTGTGTCTTGTTTGTTGTTTTTCCCTTGCTGCTTTTAATATGTTTTCTTTGTATTTAATTTTTGATAGTTTGATTAACATGTGTCTTGGCGTGATTCTTCTTGGATTTATCCTGTATGGGACTCTCTGTGGTTCCTGGACTTGATTAACTATTTCCGTTCCCTTATATGGGAAATATTTTCAAATATTTTCTCAGTCCCTTTCTTTTACTCTTCTTCTTCTGGGAACACTTTAATTCGAATGTTCGTGCATTTAATGTTGTCCCAGAGGTCTCTCAGACTGTCCTCAGTTCTTTTCATTCTTTTTTCTTTATTCTGCTCTGCAGTAGTTATTTCCACTATTTTATCTTCCAGGTCACTTATCCATGCTTCTCCCTCAGTTATTCTGTTATTAATCCCTTCTAGAGTATTTTAAATTTCATTTATTGTGTTTTTCATCATTGCTTGTTTCCTCTTTAGTTCTTGTAGGTTCTTGTTAAATGTTTCTTGCATTTTCTCTATTCTACTTCCAAGATTTTGGATCATCTTTACTATCATTATTTTGAATTCTTTGTCAGGTAGACTGCCTATTTCCTCTTCATTTGTTAGGTCTGGTGGGTTTTTACCTTGCTCCTTCATCTGCTGTGTGTTTTTCTGTCTTCTCATTTTGCTTATCTTACTGTGTTTGGGGTCTCTTTTTTGGAGGCTGCAGGCTTATAGTTCCCTTTGTTTTTGGTGTATGTTCCCATGGCTACAGTTGGTTCAGTGGGTTGTGTAGGCTTCCTGGTGGAGGGGAGTAGTGCCTGCGTTCTGGTGGATGAGGCTGGATCTTGCCTTTCTGGTGGGCAGGTCCACGTCTGGTGGTGTGTTTTGGGGTGTCTGTGGCCTTTTTATGATTTTAAGCAGCCTCTCTGTTAATGGGTGGGGTTGTATTCCTGTCTTGCTAGTTGTTTGGCATAGGGTGTCCAGCACTGTAGCTTGCTGGTCATTGAGTGAAGCTGGGTCTTGGTGTTGAGATGGAGATCTCTGGGAGGTTTTCGCCGTTTGATATTACGTAGAGCTGGGAGGTCTCTTGAGGACCAGTGTCCTGAGGTTGGCTCTCCCACCTCAGAGGCACAGCCCTGACTCCTGGCTGGAGCACCAAGAGCCTTTCATCCACACGGCTCAGAATAAAAGGGAGAAAAAGTAGAAAGAAAGAAAGATGATAAACTAAAATAAAATAAAGTAAGATAAAATAAAGTTAATAAAATAAAAAATAGTTATTAAGAAAAAATTTTTAAAAACAAAAAAAATTTAAAAACGGACAGACAGAACCCTAGAACAAATGGTGAAAGCAAAGCTATACAGACAAAATCTCACACAGAAGCATACACATACACACATAAAGAGGAAAAGGGGAAAAATAATATATCTTGCTCTCAAAGTCCACTTCCTCAATTTGGGATGATTCATTGTCTCTTCAGGTATTCCACAGATGCAGGGTATATCAAGTTGATAGTGGATATTTAATCCGCTGCATCTGAGGCTGCTGGGAGGGATTTCCGTTTCTCTTCCCTGTTCGCACAGCTCCTTTGGTTCAGCCTGGATTTGGCTCCGCCTCTGCGTATAGGTCGCCTGAGGGCGTCCGTTCTTCACTCAGACAGGACGGAGTTAAGGGAGCAGCTGATTCGGGGGCTGTGGCTCACTCAGGCCGGGGGGAGGGAGGGGCACGGAGTGCGTGGCGAGCCTGCGGCGGCAGAGGCCGGCGTGACGTTGCACCAGCCTGAGGCACGCCGTGCGTTCTCCCGGGGAAGTTGTCCCTGGATCACGGGACCCTGGCAGTGGCGGCAGCAGCAGCCTTTGCGTCTCATGCCTGTCTGTGGGGTCTGCGCTGTTAGCCGCGGCTCGTGCCGGTGTCTGGAGCTCCTTTAAGCAGCGCTCTTAATCCCCTCTCCTCGCGCACCAGGAAACAGGTAAGAAAACGTCTCTTGTCTCTTCGCCAGCTCCAGACGGTTCCGCGGACTCCCTCCCGGGAAGCCGTGGTGCACTAACTGCCTGCAGGCTGTGTTCACGCCGCTAGTCCTCTCCCTATGATCCAACCGAAGCCCGAGCCTCAGCTCCCAGCCCCCGCCGCCCCGGTCGTTGAGCAGACAAGCCTCTCGGGCCAGTGAGTGCCGGTTGGCACCGATTCTCTGTGCAGGAATCTCCCCGCTTTGCCCTCCGCTCCGCTTTTGCTGTGCTGTCCTCCGCCACCCGCTGTCTCCGCCCGCCAGCGGGCTTCCTAGTGTGTGGAAAGCTTTCCTCCTTCACAGCTCCCTCCCACTGGTGCAGGTCCCGTCCCTATTCTTTTGTCTCTGTTTATTGTTTTTACTTTTGCCCTACCCAGGCGCGTGGGGAATTTCTTGCCTCTTGGGAGGTCTGAGGTCTTCTGCCAGCGTTCAGTGGGTGTTCTGTAGGAGCAGTTCCACAAGTAGATGTATTTCGGATGTATCTGTGGGGAGGAAGTTGATCTCCGCGTCTTACGCTTCCGCCATTTTCCTCAACTCCTCTATGTGGGGCCTTATGTGTGAGGTGGTTCCTGTTTGGTTAATCATCCCCTTTGTGATGTGGGCACTTTGGTGTGAGGTGGTTCCTGCTGGGTTCCTCATCCCATCTGTGATGTGGGCCCTTTGGTTTGAGGTTGTTCTGGTTGGGTTCCTCATCCCCTTTCTGATGTTGACCCTTTGGTTTGAAGTGCTTCCTGCTTGGTTCCTCATCCCCTTTGTGTTGGGGGCTTTTGGTGTGAGGTGGTTCCTCATGCGTTCCTCATCCCCTTTTTGTTGTGGACCCTTTGGTGTGCAGTGTTTCCTGCTCAGTGCTTTATTCCCTTCGTAATGTGGGCCTTTGGGGTATGTTGTTTCCTGCTGTGTTCCTCATCCCCTTTGTGATGTGGGCTGTTGTTGTGAGGTGATTCTGGTGTGATTCCTCATCCCCTTTGGGATCTGGGCCCTTTGACGTGTGGTGGTTCCTGTTGGGTTCCTTATCCCCTTTGTGATGTGGGCCCCTTGATGTGGAGTGTTTCCTACTTGGTTTCTCATCCCCTTTGTGATGTGGGCTTTTAGGGTGAGGTGGTTCCTGCTGGGTTTCTGATTCCCTTTGTGATGTGGGCTCTTTGGTGTATCATGGTTCCTTGTTGGTTCCTTATCCCCTTGTGATGTGGACTGTTTGATGTGAGGTGGTTCCTCCTGGGTGCCTCATACCCTTTTTAATGTGAGCTTATGGGGTGATGTGTTTCCTGCTGTGTTCCTCATCCCCATTGTGATGTAAGCTTATGGTGTCAGGTGGCCCCTTCTGGGTTCCTCATCCCCTTTGTGATGTGGGATTTTGGTGTGAGGTGGTTCCTGATGGGTTACTCATCCCCTTTGTTTTGTGGACCCTTTTTTGTGAGGTGGTTCCCAGTGGGTTCCTGATCCCTTTTGTGATGTGGGCTTTCGTTGTGAGGTGGTCCCTGCTGGGTTCCTCATACGCCATGTGATGTCACCTTTTGTTTTGTAATGATTCCGGCTTGGTTCCTCTTCCCCTTTGTGATGTGGGCCCTTTGGTGTGAAGTGGTTTCTGCTGGGTTCCTCATCCCCTTTGTGATGTGGGTCCTTTGGTGTGAGGTGTTTCGTACTTGGTTCCTCATCCTGTTTCCGATGTGGGGCTTTGGATTAAGTGGTTCCTGCTGGTTTCCTCAGTCCGTTTGCGATGTTGGCTTTTGGTGTGAAGTTGTTCCTGCTGGGTTCCCCATCCCCTTAGTGATGGGGACCCTTTGGTGTGAGGTGGTTCTTGCTGGCTTCCTCATCTCCTTTGTTATATGGGCCCATTGGTGTGTGGGCTTGCTGATGGGTTTCTCATCCCCTTTGCGATGTGGGCTTTTGGTGTGAGGTGGTTTCTGATGGGTTCCTTATCCCCTTTCTGATGTGTACCCTTTGGTGTGAGGTGTTTCCTGCTGGGTTCCTCAACCCCTTTGCAATGTGGGCTTTTTTTGTGAGATGGCTCCTGCTGGGTTCCTCATACCCTATGTGATGTCATGTTTTGTTTTACAATGGTTCCAGCTTCATTCCTCATCCCCTTTGTGATGTGGACCATTGTGTGTAAAGTGGAACCAGCTGGGTCCACATCCCATTTGCGATGTGCACTTTTGTTGTGACGCGGTTCCTGATGGGTTCCTCATCCCATTTTTGATGTGGACCTTTGTTGTGAGGTTGTTCCTGCTGTGTTCCTTATTATCTATGTGATGTGGGCTTTTAGTGTGACGTGATTCCTGCTGGGTTCCCCATCCTCTTTGTGATGTGGGCATTTATTGTGAGGTGGTTCCTGCTGGGTTCCTCATCCCCTTTGTAATGTGGGCCCCTTGGTGTGAAGTGGTTTCTGCTTGGTTCCCCATACCCTTTTTGATGTGGGCCCGTTGGTGCAAGGTGGTTCCTGCCGGATTCGTCATCCCCTTTGTGATGTGAGCTTTTGGTGTGAGGTGGTTCCAGATGGGTTCCTCATCCCCTTTGTGTTGTGTACCCTTTGGTGTTAGGTGCGTCCTGCTGCGTTCCTCATTTCTTTTGTGAAGTTGGCTTTTGGTGTGAGGTGTGTCCTCCTGTGTTCCTAATACCCTGTGTGATGTCATCTTTTGTTTTCAAGTGTTTCCAGCTTGGTTCCTCATCCCCTTTGTGATGTGGACCCTTGGGTGTGAAGTGGCTCCTGCTGGGTACCTTATCACATTTGTAATATGGGCTTTTGGTATGAGGTGGTTCCTGCTGGGTTTCTCATCTGCTTTGTGATCTGGGTCCTTTGTTGTGTGATGGTTTATGCTGGGTTCCTCATTCCTTTTGTGATGTAGACCCTTTGGTGTGAGGTGGTTCTTGCTGGCTTCCTCATCCCCTTTGTTATATGGGCCCGTTGGTGTGAGAGCTTGCTGATGGGTTCCTCATCCCCTTTACAATGTGAGCTTTTGGTGTGAGGTGGATCCTAATGGGATCCTCATCCCCTTTGTTATGTGGACCCATTAGTGTGAGCTTGTTCTTGCTGGGTTCCTCATCCCCTTTTTGGTGATGGTTCTTTGGTGTTAGGTGGTTCCTGCTGCTTTCCTGATTCCCTATGTGATGAGGGCTTTTGGTGCGAGAAGGTTCCTGCTGGGATCCTCATCCCCTTCGTGATGTGGGGCCTTGGTGTGAAGTAGTTCCTGCTGAGTTCCTCATTCCCTTTGTGATGTGGGCCCTTTGCTATGAGGTGGTTCCTTCTTGGTTCCTCATCCCCCTTGTTAATGGGGCCCTTTTGTGTGAGGTGGTTCCTGCTGGGGTCCTAATCCACTTAATGTTGTGGTTTTTTTTTTAACATCTTTATTGGGGTATAATTGCTTTACAAGGTGTGTTAGTTTCTGCTTTACAACAAAGTGAATCAGTTATACATACATATATGTTCCCATATCTCCTCGCTCTTGCGTCTCCCTCCCTTTCACCCTCCCTATCCCACCCCTCCAGGCGATCACAAAGCACCGAGCTGATCTCCCTATGCTATGCGGCTGCTTCCCACTAGCTATCTACCTTACGTTTGGTAGTGTATATATGTCCATGCCTCTCTCTCGCTTTGTCACAGCTCACCCTTCCCCCTCCCCATATCCTCAAGTCCATTCTCTAGTAGGTCTGTGTCTTTATTCCTGTCTTACCCCTAGGTTCTTCATGACATTTTTTTTTCTTAAATTCCATATATATGTGTTAGCATACGGTATTTGTCGTTCGCTTTCTGACTTACTTTGCTCTGTATGACAGACTCTAGGTCTATCCACCTCATTACAAATAGCTCAATTTCATTTCTTTTTATGGCTGAGTAATATTCTATTGTATATATGTGCCACATCTTCTTTATCCATTCATCCGATGATGGGCACTTAGATTGTTTCCATCTCTGGGCTATTGTAAATAGAGCTGCAATGAACGTTTTGGTACATGACTCTTTTTGAATTATGGTTTTCTCAGCGTATATGCCCAGTAGTGAGATTGATGGGTCATATGATAGTTCTATTTGTAGTTTTTTAAGAAACCTCCATAGTGTTCTCCATAGTGGCTTTACCAATTCACATTCCCACCAGCAGTGCAAGAGTGTTCCCTCCTCTCCACACGCTCTCCAGCATTTAGTGTTTCTAGATTTTTTGATGATGGCCATTCTGACTGCTATGAGATGACATCTTATTGTAGTTTTGATTTGCATTTCTCTGATTATTAATGATGTTGAGCATTCTTTCATGTGTTTGTTGGCAGTCTGTATATCTTCTTTGGAGAAATGTCTGTTTAGGTCTTCTGCCCATTTTTGGATTGGGTTGTTTGTTTTCTTGTTATTGAGCTGCATGAGCTGATTGTAAATTTTGGAAATTAATCCTTTGTCAGTTGCTTCATTTGCAAATATTCTCTCCCATTCTGAGGGTTGTCTTTTGGTCTTGTTTGTGGTTTCCTTTGCTGTGCAAAAGCTTTTAAGTTTCATTGGGTCCCATTTGTTTATTTTTGTTTTTATTTCCATTTCTCTAGGAGGTGGGTCAAAAAGGATCTTGCTGTGATTTATGTCATAGAGTGTTCTGCCTATGTTTTCCTCTAAGAGTTTGATAGATTCTGTCCTTACATTTAGGTCTTTAATCCATTTTGAGCTTTTTTTTTGTGTATGGTGTTAGGCAGTGTTCTAATTGCATACTTTTACATGTACCTGTCCAGTTTTCCCAGCACCACTTACTGAAGAGGCTGTGTTTTGTCTACTGTATACTCTTGCCTCCTTTATCAAAGATAAGGTGACCATATGTGTGTGCTTTTATCTCTGGGCTTTCTATCCCGTTCCATTGATCTATATTTCTGTTTTTGTGCCAGTACAATACTGTCTTGATTACTGTAGCTTTGTAGTATAGTCTGAAGTCAGGGAGCCTGATAGCTCCTCTAGCTCCATTTTTCGTTCTTAAGATTGCTTTCGATATTCGGGGTCTTTTGTGTTTCCATACAAATTGTGAAACTTTTTGTTCTAGTTCTGTGAAAAATCCAGTGGTTGTTTGATAGGGATTGCATTGAATCTGTAGATTGCTTTGCATAGTAGACTCATTTTCACAATGTTGATTCTCCCAATCCAGGAACATGCTATATGTCTCCATCTATTTGTATCATCTTTAATTTCTTTCATTAGTGTCTTATAATGTTCTGCATACAGGTCTTTTTTCTCCTTAGGTAGGTTTATTCCTAGATATTTTATTCTTTTTGTTGCAATGGTAAATGGGAGTGTTTTCGTAATTTCACTTTGCGATTTTTCACCATTAGTGTATAGGAATGCAAGAGATTACTGTGCATTAATTTTGTATCCTGCTACTTTACCAAATTCATTGATTAGCTCTAGTAGTTTTCTGGTAGCATCTTTAGGATTCTCTATGTATAGTATCATGTCATATTCAAACAGTGACAGCTTTATTTCTTCCTTTCCAATTTGGATTCCTTTTATTTCCTTTTCTTCTCTGATTGCTGTGGCTAAAACTTCCAAAACTATGTTGAATAAGTGTGGTGAGAGTGTGCAACCTTGTGTTGTTCCTGATCTTAGTAGAAATGGTTTCAGTTTTTCACCATTGAGGACGATGTTGGCTGTGGGTTTGTCATATATGGCCTTTATTATGTAAAGGAAAATTCCCTCTATCTCTACTTTCTGCAGGGTTTGATCATAACTGGGTGTTGAATTTTGTTGAAAGCTTTCTCTGCATCTATTGAGATGATCATATGGTTTTTCTCCTTCAATTTGTTAATATGGTGTATCACGTTGATTGATTTGCGTATATAGAAGAATCCTTGCATTGCTGGAATAAACCCCACTTGATCATGGTGTACGTTCCTTTTAATGTGATGTTGGATTCTGTTTGCTAGTAGTTTGTTAAGGACATTGCATATATGTTCATCAGTGATATTGACCTGTAGTTTTCTCTCTTTGTTATATCTTTGTCTGGTTTTTGTATCAGGGTAATGGTGGCCTCGTAGAATGAGTTTGGGAGTGTTCCTCCCTCTGCTATATTTTGGAAGAGTTTGAGAAGGATAGGTGTTATCTCTTCTCTAAATGTTTGGTAGAATTCACCTGTGAAGCCATCTGGTCCTGGGCTTTTGTTTTTTGAAAGATTTTTAATCACAGTTTCAATTTCAGTGCTTGTGATTTGTCTGTTCATATTTTCTATTGCTTCCTGATTCAGTCTTGGCAGGTTGTGCATTTCTAAGAATTTGACTATTTCCTCCAGGTTGTCCATTTTATTGGCATAGAGTTGCTTGTAGTAATGTCTCATGATCTTTTGTATTTCTGCAGTGTCAGTTTTGTTACTTCTCCTTTTTCATTTCTAATTCTATTGAGTTGAGTCTTCTCTGTTTTTATCTTGATGAATCTGGCAAATGATTTATCAATTTTGTTTATCTTCTCAAAGAACAAGCTTTTAGTTTTATTGATCTTTGCTATCGTTTCGTTCATTTCTTTTTCATTTATTTCTGATATGATCTTTATGATTTGTTTCCTTCTCCTAACTTTGGGGTAGTTTTGTTCTTCTTTCAATAATTGCTTTAGGTTCAAGATTAGGTTGTTTATTCGAGATGTTTCCTGTTTCTTAAGGTAGGATTGTATTGCTATAAACTTCCCTCTTAGAACTTCTTTTGCTGTATCCCATAGGTTTTCGGTCGTCGTGTCTCCATTCTCATTTTTTTCTAGGTATTTTTTGATTTCCTTTTTGATTTCTTCAGTGATCACTTCGTTACTAAATAGTGTATTGTTTACCCTCCATGTGTTTGTATTTTTTACAGATATTTTCCTGTAATTGATATCTAGTCTCATAGCATTGTGGTCGTAAAAGATACTTGATAGAATTTCAATTTTCTTAAAATTACCAGGGCTTGATTTGTGATCCAAGATAGGATCTATCCTGGAGATTGTTCCATGAATACTTGAGAAAAATTTGTATTCTGTTGTTTTTGGATGGCATTTCCTATGAATATCAATTAAGTCCATCTTGTTTAATGTATCATTTAAAGCTTGTGTTTCTTTACTTATATTCATTTTGGATGACCTTTCCATTGGTGAAAGTGGGGTGTTAAAGTCCCCTACCAAGAATGTGTTACTGTCACTTTCCCCTTTTATGGCTGTTAGTATTTGCCTTATGTATTGAGTGCTTTTATGTTGGGTGCATAAATATTTACAATTGTTATATCTTCTTCTTGGATCGATCCCTTGATCATTATGTAGTGTCCTTCTTTGTCTCTTGTAATAATCTTTATTTTAAAGTCTATTTTGTGTGATATGAGAATTGCTACTCCAGCTTTCTTTTGATTTCCATTTGCGTGGAATATGTTTTTCCATCCCCTCACTTTCAGTCTGTATGTGTCCCTAGGTCTGAAGTGGGTCTCTTGTAGACAGCACATATATGGGTCTTGTTTTTGTATCCATTTAGCCAGTCTGTATCTTGTAGTGGGAGCATTTAATCCATTTACATTTAAGGTAATTATCGATATGTATGTTCCTATTCCCATTTTCTTAATTGTTTTGGGCTTGTTATTGTAGATCTTTTCCTTCTCTTGTGTTTCTTGCCTAGATAAGTCCTTTAGCATTTGTTGTAAAGCTGGTTTGGTGGTGCTGAACTCTCTCAGCTTTTGCTTGTCTGTAAAGATTTTAAATTCTCCATCAAATCTGAATGAGATCCTTGCTGGGTAATCTTGGTTGTAGGTTTTTCTCCTTCATCACTTTAAATATGTCCTGCCACTCCCTTCTGGCTTGCACAGTTTCTGCTGAAAGATCAGCAGAAACTGATGGGGATTGGGGATTCCCTTGTGTGTTATTTGTTGTTTTTCCTTGCTGCTTTTAATATGTTTTCTTTGTATTTAATTATTGATAGTTTGATTAACATGTGTCTTGGCCTGTTTCTTCTTGGATTTATCCTGTATGGGACTCTCTGTGCTTTCTGGATTTAATTAACTATTTCCCTTCCCTTATATGGGAAATATTTTCAAATATTTTCTCAGTCCCTTTCTTTTACTCTTCTTCTTCTGGGAACACTTTAATTCGAATGTTCGTGCGCTTAATGTTGTCTCAGAGGTCTCTGAGACTGTCCTCAGTTCTTTTCATTCTTTTTTCTTTATTCTGCTCTGCAGTAGTTATTTCCACTATTTTATCTTCCAGGTCACTT
>NW_020838183.1:0-35167 GCF_003676395.1 Aethalodelphis obliquidens | reverse complement strand
GTGGGAGTGGGATATCAGAAACAGGAGGTGTGTGTGTGTTGGGGGGGCACAGAGACAGACTATTTGAGGGGGTGGGAAACAGTGACTTGGATCTCCATTCTCCACCCCCCACCCCGAAGCCCGAGTCCCTCTGGAGTTGACTTTTGCCTCATCAGTCCAGGTTTGGGGAGGGGGCCACAGCCACCTCTTGCTCTCTGCTCCCCCATGTCCTCTTGAATGGATTCCTCCAAGGGTATTCTGTTCTGAAGTCTCTCCTCCTGGATCCCTGGAACCAGTCTCCAGTCTCTGGCCCAAGCCCCACCTCCCTTCTGGATGCGGGAAACAGAGGGGTGCAGAAGGTGGGGGGAAAGACAGAGAGGCAGAGTCACTTGCCTTCCCCCGTGATGACAGGCGAGGCAGGAAAGAGTCGGCAGTTACTCATTTGGAGCCTGCGTGGCTTCCTGGCTGCCTGCCTCATTCTTGCTGTGGGTGCCACCTTGCCTCCCCCAGTCCTTCTCCCACCTCTTGAGTCGTGCACTCACTGCTTCAAGGCTCCCAGCTGAGGAACTCAATGATGGTGAGGTCTGCAGTGGAGTGGGAAGGGCAGCTGGGGACCACGGTGTGGTCTTGGCCTCCTTGGCGGGGACCTGGCCTGGGGAGTCCCTGCTCAGGATGCCCCTTCTGGAGCCATCCACATTTCTGTGTGGATGCAAGCAAGATTTGCCCTTTCTGGGCTTCTGAGTTGAAGACACCTTAGGTCTTTATTCAGCGAGTGGGGCTGGCAGCTCCAAGGGTAAGAGGTGCTCATCACCTCCCCAGGCCTCTTCTCCTTTGGGGCCGGTTCTTCCTGTGAGAAGATGTTTCTTAACTCCAAGCCATGGTTTGGTGGAGGGCAGGAGAGGCCTGTTGCTTAAAGAAGCAATATTCCTTTCATCCTTTCTGTAACTGCTTGCAGTGAATAGCATTCCTTCATCCCTCTTGTATCACCACCTCCACTGACCTGGCCCTCTGATGAGCACTGGGGATGTTGCAGTGACTTAGACATTGGTTGCCCCTCTAGGACAGCCTATCACTGCTTAAGAGGGCACTGGAGGGATCTTCTGGTGATGCTGCAGCTGCACTAGCTAAAAAACAAGAGTTCATGGGAGTGCAGGTGATGGAGGGAGAATTGTTCTGACTTGAGAGATGGGGAAATGAAGCCCAGGGACGGGTTTGGAAATGGCCAGCATCACTCCTTGGTCCTGGAGGCTGGGCTTAGAGCTCGGGAGGGAGGGGGCGGAGGGGAGGTGATGGTGCCAACTCTAGGCGCATCAGTTCAGGCCCTCTAGTGATCAGATGCTAAGACGGAGTTAGTATTATTGGGAGTTTATTGGATGGCAGGGGGACCCTGTGAAAGACAAAGGAGGAAAAGGCAGGACCCAGCAGGGAGAACCTCAGACTGCAACCCAGCTCTGACAGAGCCTCTGCTAGCCTGACCCGGAGCTGCAGAGCAAAGGTGACACGTGGACGCCTTAGTAACCCTACTCTGCACAGTCAGTGTCTGGGGGCCATCTGGGAAGAGCAGAACCCTCACCTCAAATGCTGTGGTGCATTCTGAAAGCGCTACTCAGAGAGCCTGTCAGCTCACTGCATTCCCCACAGCTGAATGGCACGTTCTTTCTTGACAGGAGATCCAAGTGAGGCATGTCTGCGGCTACCACAGAGGGGAAACTGAGGCGTGGAAAATGAAGGCCAGGGGAGAGCTCCTGCTCCAGGAGACAGAGAAAGAGGAGCCTAAGGTCCTACCCTTGGGGAATGCCTGTTCTGGGCACAGACAGGGATGACTTAAGAGGGAGCTCCTTTCCTCAGAATCCCAGGGCTCATTATGAGGGGGTCAGCGGTCTGTCATCATGCGGCTTGGCATCGTGGTACAGCAAGTCTGGGAGACTCCAGAGGTGAGGACTCCCCGCTTCCCCCATTTACTCTCTAGCCACAGTTTCTTGGTCAAATGCCTACTGCCGTATCTGTGTGCGCATGTGCGTGTGTGTGTCCGTGTATAAGAGCACGTGAGTGTGTGTGCTGTGTATGGGTGTGAGTCACGACAGATGCATCTGCTCCCAGCCGAGTCTGAGAGCAGGGCGTGGCCAGCGTGTATTGGGAGGAGGCTGAGTTAGGGGCAAGGCTCTGGGTGATTAGTGGCAGAGAGGGAATGAGTCACAGGGAGGGTGCCCAGGACCCCAGCACCAGGCTGTGTCTCAGAGCTCATTCCTGAGGCAATGGACTCTGTGGCCCTTGTAGCACCCCGACCCCAGGAGGAGCTCAGCCTAGGTCCACAGAAGATCTCAGTTCCCACGCTCACCTCTCCACTCCCAGCCCCGGGTTCCTGTGAATTGTTGTGTAGCTGGCCTTGGACAGAGATTCTGGACAAGGAAGATAATGTTAACGGGACAAAACAGACCTGGGGATTAAGTAACATAATTGATGCCATCAGAAACTAGTGTGTGTGTTAAAAATTTAAGGCCATCGACAGAAAAAGATGGAAGTCTCAATGGAACTCCCAAACAACTAGAAGAAGGAAAAATAACACAAAGAAAACTCCGTCAATGTGGGAGATTAGAAACAAGAATACATGATACATAGAAGCATAAAATCAGATATCAGGAATAATCACAAACATTAATCATCACAGTAAATGTGAAAGGAGGAGAATTTAAGATGGGAAATTTAAGAGGAATAGTGCGTACTATTAGAACATTCAATCTATCAAAAAGATGAAATAATCATGAACATCTAAGCATCTAATGATATAGCCTCAAGATACATGAAAAAAGGATGAATTGTCAAATCTACAGTCAGAGTGGAAGACCTGAACACCCTTCCCTCAGGAATTCCATTCAACTGTCAAAAAAAAAAAAAAAAAAAAAAAATCAACTAGAACCACATTTCCCGGCAGGGATAGATATCTCAAAATATGGTATTGAGCAAGAAAAGCAGGTTGCAGAATGAGGTGTACAATACAGTGTTCCTTATATAGAACTTAAAATCTGCAAACAATACTATGTAACTTTTATGGATACAAAAATATATAGAAAAAGTCTAAAAAATGTCCAGGAAAGATAAACGTCTAAGTCCTGTTTTCTCTCTGTAAGGCAAGGGAGGGGAAAGGGATAAGGGAACTGTATTAGTTTTCTGTTGCTGTGTTACAGATTACCACAAACTTAGCATCTTAAAGCAACACCCATTTATTACCTCATATTTTCTGTAGGTCAGAAGTCCAGATATGGTCTAGCTAGGTCCTCTGTGGAAATCAAGGTGTTGGCCTCCTACTCTCCAACCTCAGCAGGCAAGTTGAGTATTATTATTGTTTTTTAACTTGTTAAGAAAAGCTTCAAAATATACAAAGTGGATAAAATAGCATAATGAACTCCCACGTATCCCCCATCACTTTGTTTTCTCTGTGTCCCCACCCCAGCCATGATCATTTTAAATCAAATCACTGATCTATCATTTTATATTTAATATAACTCAGTAGTTACCTCTACAGGATAAGTACTCAAAAAAAAAAAAAAAAGAAAGAAAGACCCACAATACTATCATCACATAATACCATTTTTATGCTCACCACACCTCCCCACCTGCCAAAACTCCTTAACAGCGTTAAATAATGTCATTATTTAATTTTCTTTCTTTGCCTTATAAATACTTTTATTTTCTACCAGTTGTTTGTTTAAATAAGGCTCACATATTATAATTCAATATAGAGGCTCCCTCATCTCTCTGCCTCTCCCTTCCTCACAAGTTCTCCTTGGAAGAAATTGGACTGGTCCTGTTCACTGGCTTCCCACAGTCGGAGTTTTGGTGATTGCGTTCTGTGGTGTTATTTAACTATTTCTCTAAGACTGATTATTTTAAAACACATCTTAAAACATACATGAGGTGATTTGCTCCTTAGTTCAAAGTGCTTACAAATCCTGAGTGAGACCCCCATCACCTCCCCTTTACCTCTCCTCTGCTTCTCCCACTCTTGTCTCCAGCCACCCTGGCCTCCCTGCTAGTCCAAGAACTCATTCCTGGCCCACTCTTTTTTAAAAATTGAAATGTAGTTGATTTACAATGTTGTGTTAGTTTCTGGTGTACAGCAAAGTGATTCAGTTATACATATATTCTTTTCCATTATAGGCTATTACAAGATATTGAATGTAGTTCCCTGTACTATACAGTAGGTTCTTTTTTTTTTTTTTCGGTACGCAGGCCTTTCATTGCTGTGGCCTCTCCCGTTGTGAAACACAGGCTCCGGACGCGCAGGCTCAGTGGCCATGGCTCACGGGCCCAGCCGCTCCGCTGCATGTAGGATTCTCCCAGACCGGGCACGAACCCACGTCCCCTGCATCGGCAGGCGGACTCTCAACCACTGCACCACCAAGGAAGCCCTACAGTAGGTTCTTGTAGTTTATCTATTTTATGTATAGTAGTGTGTATATGTTAATCCCAAACTCTTAACTCATCCTCCCCCACCTTCCCGTTTAGTACCCGTAAGTTTGTTTTCCGATTCCTAGCCCACTCTTGCTCTTGGGTCTTAGGTCCCTCTGCTTGGAATGCTCTTCTTCCAGGTATCACCATAGCTCCTCACCTTTCTCTTTAAGGCTGACTCCCTTACTTCATACTCTAAACTGCTTCCTCCCCCTCCGAATCCTGGACTGGGCCCCCTCACCCTGTCTACATCTTTTCCCCATTATGCTTATCACCTCCTAAGTTACAATGTCCTTTAGTTATTTGTGAACGTACTCTATTACACATATTGTCTGTTTCTCTCTGCTAGAATAGAAGTTCCACGAGGGCAGGGATTTGCAGGTGTTTTGTTCCCCAATGTATCTCAAGTCCCTGGAACGATGCCTGGCACATGGCCCTCTGTTGGTGTTTATGGAATGAACAAATAAGTGAATGAGTCTTCCTAAAACCCATAGCTGACGCCGCCCTCCCTTTGTCCCAGGATTCTAATGCTGCCCTCTCACAGGCTCTGAGGGAAGCTCTCCCCAGCCCCTCCTTAGTCTGGTCTTGGATATGCTTCCCCACTCCTGCCCAAGCCTTGGGCTCTGCCTTGTAGAACACCAAGCTCTTTCATGCCTCCCTGGTGTTGCCTGTGCTGTTCCTTCTGTCAGGAATGCCTTCCTCCACATGTCTCTCAGGGGAGACTTTGTCATGCTTCAGGGCTTGAGTCCCTGTCAGTCACTGCCTCTGGGAAGACCTGGGATGATAGGCCCAGAGTGGTGATGATTGGGTAGCAAGAGAGCTGGAGCTCCTCCTGCAAGCCTTTCCTGCTTAGACCTATCTTTGACTCTAGGCCAAATCTGACCCTTGATCACAGGCTGATCCCTAATGACCTAAGGCCTCCACCCAGAGTTACACATGATCTTAGACTGATCCCTGCCTCTAACCTGACCCCTGACCCTTATCATGGGTCTCAATTAAAACTAACCTTTGATCCTGATCATGGGCCTCAATCCAGAGTGACCCATGACCCCAGGATCATACCTAACTTCTGAATATGGGCATCAGCCTAGCCTGGCTTCTGACCCCAATCCACCTTGCCTGTCACAGGGAGTGAGAATGTGTGGCTGGCTCCCATCAGGCAGTGCCTGAGTCTCCAAGTCCACAGTCCCTAGAGAGAGGCCAGGGCCTCAAGGCTGGGAGTCTCAGGACACCTGGGGGAAGTTCTCACTTCTGCCTGTCCTCTTCCCATCCCTCCCTCTGGCTCCCAATCCAGTGGGTGCTGCCCCAGACTGAGGGGAGACACCTCCCTACCTCAGGGAGCCCCACTATGAGGAAACTCAGCCCTGCTGTCAAAGAACCACAGTCTGAGGGGCAGATGCAGCCCTCGCTCAGGGAGCTCACTCTGAGGAAACCCAGCCCTGCCCTTGAGAAGCCACAGTGAGGGGGAGATACAGCACTCCTTCAGGGAACCCGACTCTGAGGGGAGACCCAGGCCTGTCCTCAAGGACCTCCAGTCAGAGGGGAGACACAGCCCTAAATCAGGGAGCATGACTCTGAAAACACACAGCCTTTCCCTCGAAGAGCCCCAGTCTAAGGGCGGAGACGCAGCCCTGCCTCACGGAGCCCGGGAGGGGAGACACAGCCCTGAGGGGAGACACAGCCCTGCTCTCGGGTCTCTTGACTTTGTGGCCAGGCACCAGGGGATGGGACTAACTGGCCAGAGCAACCCACACTTCTTTTTGCTCAGATCTGGGTAAAAATAGCCTCCGCTGCCCATGCCTCTCTCTTACTTCCCCTTTATCCTGACCCTGCTCAGGCCCAAGTCACTTGTCAACTCCCCCTGCCCTCGGCCTCTTCTTGCCTGGGATGGGACAGGGCCCAGAAAGATGGGGCCAGGGGCCCAGACAAGTTAAACAGTTCTGCTGCAGCCCAAGTGAATCCTGACACCCGTTGCTGCTTCTGGGTAGCCACCCTGGATTGGCTGTTGGCTCTCTTGCCTCTTGATATGAGATAATTTGCTCCAGATATGAGATAATTTATCCACCCTTGAGGTGTGTAGACATCTCTGTCCTCTGCCTTGAAAGGGGTGAGGAGGCAAGGAGGAAGCTCAGCGCCTGCCCTTGGAGCCCTCAGAGTGGTTGAGGAGACCAGAATCTTCTGCACGGATGAGGTAGGGTGTGAGTGGAGGCCACAGGCTGGGCTTAGGCTCTCTGAGTGATGCAGCCCAGAGGTGGGGCTCAGTGGGAACAGTGCTCTGAAGGGGCCGGAGCACCAGGGAGGGGAGGTCTGGAACTGGTGGTGGAGGCGGGATTGTGTGTGTGTGTGTGTCTGTGTGTATAACCTACAGCTGGGGAGCAAGAAGGGAGTAGAGGGTAGAGGCCTTGCAGGCTAGAGCCAAGGCCACATTTGAGGACAACTGGGCACCACCAGAGGACCAGGAGAAAGGCCTTGCCCCAGGAAAGTACACAACTGTGTGCATTAAAGAAATGTCCCATCGCTGGTCTCAGAGAAGCATCAACTCATGGGGAAGCTTGGGCCTGAGGATCCCTTAATCTGCGACCAGAGTAGGGTTGGGGTCGTGGCCTTCCCTCCATGTGGAGGGGCTGGATGTGTTTCATCATGGCCGGGGTGCTCTGGCCTGGCACATGCTGGCCACTCAGCTATTGGACTCTTCCTTAGTCCTCCTGACGTCACGGTGAAAAATATATCCATGCAGAACACGTGCCCTTCTGGTAGCACCGTCTTGATTACTGGGGTGGAAACTACTGCTCCCCTACTCTTGGCCCACATGGTTCAATGGTGCAGTGGGGGTCAGCCTTACTCTGGCTCCAGTAGCGGGTACATGCCTTAGGCCTGACCAGTGAGAGCCTTGCTGATGGTCACATGCTTCAAGCTGAGCCAGTGAGCACCAGCCCTGGAACTTTTGCCAGAACTCTGGGAAAAAAGTGTGTTTTCTCTGCTAGTAAGCCAGGAAAACATAAGCCTGCTGCTGTTGTGGCCACACTGACCTGCCTGAGATTTGAGCCAGGACACAGGATATCAGACCCAAGAGATGATGAGAGACATATCTGCTGACATTATTTGAGTCCCTGCATCCAGATGCACCTAAGGCAGACATTTTTTCCCTTGAAACCTTTTTTTTTTTTTTTTAAATTGGGGTATAGCTGTTTTACAATGTTGTGTTATTTTCTACTGTCCAGCAAAGTGGAGTTCCCTGTGCTATACAGCAGGTACCTAAAGCCGATTTGCCTGTGGACTTTTTAGTTCTGAGCTACAGCTCCCTTCTTTGCCTAATCCAGTGTCTGCTGGCCTTCTGTCACATGAAATGGAAAGAGTTCTAATGCTGCACCCCTTCTCCCCACCAGAGCCCAAGCTGTTCGGGGAGGCCACCTTCGGATCATGCTAAGCACCTCCATTGTGAATATGCAGAAGCCCAAATCTGGCCTCTTTAGGTGAGGCTTATGTTTTAAGTCCTTCTGAACGCATCTTCTCCATCAAAATTTACCTGTCCCATGTCCCATCCCCCTGACTTTTCTCCTGCCCAAGAGCTGGCTAATCTGATTAAACAGCTAATCACACATGTAGACCCTGGCAAGCATTTGTCTCAAAGATCCTTTTCAAGGAGGAGAGATTCTAATCTCGAGAATCTTGAGCTCCCTGTGGACAAGGTTTCCAGAGAGACTTTGGGGACCTGTCTCATTTCACTGGTCAAGCTGCCCCTTGGGAGTCCTCGATTCTTCACCTCTGGTTGCCTGCAGTGGGGAGTCCCAGCGTCGGGCCATGTGGCAGCATCACCACCAGGTGGCAGTGGCGCCAAGTTCCTGAGGCCTCAGGACGCCGCTCAGCCCAGTTTACTTGATGTAAATGGAAAGAGGAGGATGTAAGGAATGGAGCCCCCGCTTTGGAGCCATCCAGATAAAACGGGAATTACTGCTCTGCTACTTAGCGACTCCAGGCCGTGGACAAGGGGCTAGAATTGTTCCTCAGTTTCCTCCCTCAGACTCAAAACTAATTGTGTCACTGCAGCAGCTTTTAAACTAAGCCCCACTCTCCCAGAATCTTAACTTCTTGAGGGCTTTTATGTTTCAGGCCTGCTCTAAGATCTTTACATATATGATCTCATTTGCTCCTCAGAAAGATTGTGAAGCACGTGCTATTATCGTCCTTATTTTCCAGATGTGGAAACAGAGGCACAGAGAGGGTCAGGAGCTTGTCCAATGTCACCCAGCAGAGCTGGCATTTGAACACAGGAAGGCTGGCTTCAGAGCCTCTCTTACCTAACCATCATGCTATTCCACGTCGAACACCAATGTGTGTTACATTCTACTCCCACATGACTGTCATTGGCCACAGCCTGAGGCAGAGACTGAGTGTTGGGAAGATAGTAAAATCAGAAGAAATACAAAGAGAGACGCTTCATGATCAGGTCACCCCAAATCCTTGCCAGTTTTCCAGAGTTCGTGACCTGGGGACTTAAGACTCTGTTGGGAGAGTCTTCTACAAGGCACTGATGTCTTCTGTACCTGGAGAGAACAGCTTCCACCACCCCTGCAAATTCCTTCCACTCCAGATCAGAGGGTCTCTGTGTCCTGGCTTAGAGTATGTGGGGATTCGTGAGGGAGGCATTGCTGGTTCTCTTCTGGGGCCATTACTCCCTTTTGTTCCCATCCTCAGTGTCTAAAGCTCATCTTTTTTTTTTTTTTTTTGCGGTATGTGGGCCTCTCACTGCTGTGGCCTCTCCTGCCATGGAGCACAGGCTCCGGATGCGCAGGCTCAGCGGCCATGGCTCACGGGCCCAGCCGCTCCATGGCACGTGGGATCCTCCCGGACTGGGGCATGAACCCGTGTCCCCTGCATCGGCAGGCGGACTCCCAACCACTGCACCACCAGGGAAGCCCTAAAGCTCATCTCTTAATCCTCCTTCCTGTGTCCTGGTGTATCCCTGCCTTCCCGGGAGGCCAGGGCTGACAGGAGGGATGGCTGGAGACCCCGAGCATCTTTCGGTCTGGGCTGGCGTTCTCCACAGCCCTGGGAGTGTCGTTGCCTGGGCTGCCCTCAGTCATAGACCTGCAACAGTGTCCTCCTACTCCGGAATTCCTTAGGCCAAGCCCATGGAGGTTGAGAGTGCGGGTTCCGGAACTAAACAGCCGGCCTCACGCCTCAATTCTGCCACCTGCCAGCAAGGTGACTCTGGGATACTCATCTAACTTCTTTGTCTATATTGCTTCATCAGGAAAATGTAGATAAAAAACACCTACCTTATGGGGTAGTTGCAAGGGTAGAGGGGCTGACAAAGGAAAGAATAACGCATTTAGAAAGGATTAAGCATAAAAGTGTACCAACTGGCACAGGGCTTGATCCATGGGGAGTTTTTGCACAGAGGCACACGTATGGGGTGTGTGTGTGTGTGTGTGTGTGTGTGTGTGTGTGTGTGTGTGTGAAAATCTGGTCTGAGTCCCACCATCAATCTGCTCTGGTGCTCTGAAGAAAGGGGTCCCTGCAGGTGGCAGCTGTGTTCTCCTCATCTGATTTCTGAAACCTTACCCAGAGGCTGGCTCTGGGGCTCCCTGGGATGCAGACCAAACATTTTCCTTCCCCTGCTGCTGGTCACGGGGTGGCGATGCACCCCAGGCTGCTGTGTCCTGCGGCCCTTCCTTGCCTGTGTCTCCCTCTTCAAGCTCAGAGTGAGGGGGCCTTTTAGATTCTCCCAGTAGTAGGGCTGCCAGATTTAGCAAGTAAAAATACGGGTCACCCAGTTAAATTTGAATTTCAGGTAAACAATGGTGATTTTTTAGTCTGTCCCTAGTATTGTGTTTTATCTGCAACCTTAGGTGTGGACCCCATGCCTGTCTGAGGTCCCTATCCTATCCCCCTGGTCCCTAGGTCCCTAGGAAATGCCCCGCAGTTTCCATATAGCGGGTGGTGGAGGAGCAACGCCATTTCCAGGGAAAGCCCCAGTGTCCACCTCCCTTGCTGCCCACATGACCCCCCAGAGGCTGTCCCTTCCTTAATCCTGGGACCCTCCTCTCCTTTGGGCAGGGAAAACTGGCTCTGAGCTATCACAAGTCTTCAAAGTTTCTAGATGATCTGTAAATTTCATGCCAAGTCCTTCAGTTTCTTACAACTCAGAATGACTTTTGACATTTAAAAGCCAAGCCAAGGTTTTGAGTTTCTTGTTCTCTCATCCTTCCCCTGTGGGAGGTCTTAGCTATTGGGCTAAGAAAGAACAAGGACACACGAGGAGATGCAGCTAATATTTCCACGGGTTCCCCAGCAGCACACAGAGGGTCTCAGTGAAATCTCCCCAGTCTCAGCACTATTCCCATCCCAACCCTGTTCTTTGTTTCCATGGCCACTGGGGTGCTGGTTGTTCCAGGTGTCAGGCTATTAAAGGACAGGTGTACCTGGTCCATTCATATCCTCCTCCCTTGTCATCTGTCAGAAAATCCAGCAGTCAGTTCTCGAAGCTGCTTCCCAGAGGGGACTGTCATTGTGTCTGTTCTATCAGTCAAATGCATCGCATCAGAGAATCGTAGCCCATCTCTCTGCCATGAGCTCGGGAGGGAGAGAAGACAGAGGAGCCTGCAGAGACTTCTGAAAACTGAGAAATGCTTTATCACAGCCAAGGACACCCTCCCGGTAATGTTGCCTCAACATCCCCTTGTCATTCAAACATCGCTGCCCAGTGAGCTGGGAACCTGCACCGCCAGGCTCAGGAGACTGAGGGGACCTGGGCATGACGTCCCCACAGGGCACGGTGAGCCTGCAAGACAAAGGGAAATGGGAATTTAATTCTGGAAAGAGTTCTTCCTCAGCCATCAGGCTAAAAATGCACTCATTTGTGTAAGACACAGGCCTCAGTCACTGAAGAAAGTGAATGTGTGATGAAGGGAAGCGTCCTACACTTGGCAGACTTGCTGAGAATTCACACTTCCTGAGTCAAAGCCACTGACATTTCAGAAGAGCCAAATTTAATCAAGGCGTTTTGAAAGATCCAGACTGAATCAGAGAGACATGAGGCCCTATTATCAGCAGGAATCTCGATGACTACTTGGAACTGTGTTTGCTGGGAAGTATAGCTTTCTCTTGAAAGTGATGGGAAAATCGATTTTGTAAGAGGGCCTGTTTTTTTTGGGGGGCGGTATAATTGTTTTACAATGTTGTGTTAGTTTCTACTGTACAGAGAAGTGGAGTTTCCTGTGCTATAGAGCAGGTTCTTATTAGTTACCTATTTTATACATATTAGTGTATATATGTCAATCCCAATCTCCCAATTCATCCCACCACCACCCCCGCTGCTTTCCCCCCTTGGTGTCCATACGTTTGTTCTCTACATCTGTGTCTCTATTTCCGGAGTGCCTGTTTTAAGTCAGGTCATTAGCATCAAATATGGAAAGAACAGTTATGCCTGAGATGCCAAGTTTGCCCCAAGATGCAGCTTGGAGTGTCTTGGGAATACCATGGGCAGAAGTTTTGCAAACTTGAGGATTGTAGCCTTGAGGATTATGGGTTCAAGGGAAACCTCATTTAAAGGCTGAAATGGAAAACCTGAAAATAAGCTGCTCTGAGAAGGCCTGGAGGCCTTCGTCTGTCCCTGTTTGATATTTGCCATGTCTGTCTGTCTGTGTAGTATTTCTCCCCCTTCTAGAATGTAAGCTCCACAAGACCAGGAGTTTTTTAAATATAATTTTTAGAATCAGAAAAAGAATGAATATATGTATATGTATAACTGAATCACTTTACTGTACACCTGAAACTAACACAACATTGTAAACCAACTATATGCCAATAAAATTTTAAAATAATAATAAAAATAAAATATAACATAATTTTTTTAAGTTTGCAGTTATTACAAAATATTGGCTGTATTCCCCATGTTGTATAATGCATCCTTGTAGCCGATCTCACACCCAAATGTTTGTACCTCCCTATCTCTCACCCCTGTATTGCTCCTCCCCTCTTCTCTCTCCGCACTGGTAAACCCTAGTTTATTCTCTATAACAGTGAGTTTGCCTCTTTTTTGTATATGCACTAGCTTGTTGTACTTTTTTTTTTTTAATATTTATTTATTTGGTTGCATTGGGTCTTAGTTGCAGCACACAGGATCATCGTTGTGGCGTGCGAACTCTTAGCTGTGGCATGTGGGATCTAGTTCTCTGACCAGGGACCGAACCCGGGCCCCCTGCATTGGGAGCACGGAGTCTTAGCCACTGGACCACCAGGGAAGTCCCATGTTGTATGTTTTAGATTTTACATATAAGTGATATCATACAGTATTTGTCTTTCTCTGTCTGACTTATTTCACTTAGTATAATGCCCTCCAAGCCCACCCATGTTGCTGCAAATGGCAAAATTTCATTCTTTTTGTTTGGCTGAATAGTATTCCATTGTAGGATTTTTTTTTTTCCTGATTTGTTCATTGCCATATCCCCAGTGCTGTGAACATTGTCAGGCACAGGGTAGCCCTTGGTATGTATTCACTCAATGAATGAATGAGTGAATGAATGAATGAAAAGACCTCTGAGACCAAGCACATCTCATCCTTTAATACTATTACTAATATTACTATTAGCATCCACTTATTATGTGCTCTATCCTGTATTCTTACAGCATATTTAGCAGCTCATACACCTGATCTTATTCAGTCTTACTCAGTCTTCACAATAAGCCTGTATAGTAGGTATTTAAGTTCCTACTTTACAGGTAAGGAAACAGAGGCTTCGAGAGATTTCCACATGGCCAGTAAGTGATGGAGCTGGTATCAGCACAGCCCTGTTTGGCTCAAAGACTGAGGTACCCCACTGCTCTCTCTCTTTCTTTCTCTCTCTTTCTCTTAAAATAACAGCCTTATTGAGATATAATTCAATAAGACTCAACAGGGCCCACATCTGGTCTACAGGACACACACACACACACACACAACCTTGATTTCCCAGGCAGGAGTACTACTCCAGGCCGTGTTGTTCCCCAGCTCAGAGAACCCAAAAGCCTTCTGAGTATTCCCACTGAAGCCCTCTCTCTAGACCAAAAGCAATGGAGGTAGCATTCCATCTAAACTCTTGAAGTCCCAACACAGTTTTCTCCAAAGAGTTCCTCCTCAAATCATATCTCTTTCCATGCTTTCATCTTGCTTGACATCCTTGATCCAGCTGAGGGTTCCCACTTACTTGGTAAGTTTGTGTATGGGAAGGCTGTGTCTCAGATTGACTTGGCTATCTTGTGGTTAACATAGTGAAGCATCTTCTGAAACTGACGCCAGAGGAGCCCTGTTTTAACATCCTTCTAAATAGGTACCAAGATCATACAACTACTCAGGGTTTCCTTTCCTTTTGTCCTCCTGCCTGGATATTGGGAGCTTCATGGTTCATAGAGCCGAGTTCCATTAGAGTAGAGTAGAATCAGAAGTAGCAAAATGCTGTTTGCCATGAATTTATGGAGAGATGTTACTTTCAGATCCTGTTAACATTTCTGTCTTCCCAGAGCTACCTGGAGAGGGTCCAGAGATGCTCAGATGATGATTACCTCCACCTGACTTCCTTCTTCCTCTTCTTTCAACTTATTTACTAAAAATACTTCACACCTTGGAGGAAAGCCCCAGAGGACTGGAGTTGGTGGCAACGTGGAGGAAGGTAGATGAGTTGGATACATCTCTGGGATCATGAATCTCGGGTGGAACCCAGGTTTTTACTCAGAGCTTTTATCTGTTTATCCCCAAGAATCACTAACATCCACCAGATTTCTAGGAAGCCTGTATTTAAATTCACAAAAGCAGGTCTTCTGTGTCTTTCTACCCAGGAGCTGTACGGAGGAAAAAATGAGTGGGGATTTGGAATAGATATTTCAAAGACTTGCAGTCCCTGATGAGATATATTTCCAAATAGTTCTCTAGTTCTCCAAAGCGTTTATGACTTCTTTTACACACACACACACACACACACACACACACACACACACACACACAAATTCAGGCATTTGATGTTTCTGAAACCCAGCCCGAGGCAGAACCTTAAACATATCTCAAGTTGTGATCACAGAAGCAACAGGCTCCCACTGGGGTTGAGGTTCTGTAGGGCATTGCATGTTAAATTTATCAAAGCCACAGCAACCAGATCTTTATAAATAATTCTGGCATCCTTCATTGCTCCTTTTTTTGCCATCAGCCTGTGGGGGGCAATTAGTTTTCATAGAAAAGAGAAGCTTCTCACTTACACCGTTGCATTCACAGCACTTTTGTTTTTATGAACACTTCATTTCCTCAGTCTCCAGATGAACTTCTGCAATATTGGAAATTTCTTATTTATGAAAGCCCTGTAAAACTGTTATGTTTCAGTTGAACTTAAGGTTTTTCTATCCATTTGCGGGGTCATGTTCTGACAAACTGCGGCCCCTCTGTTTGCTGGGCACTAATGGAAGGGGAAGTAAAGCCCACGCAGACATGTCTCTGGAGATGAGCTGGAGAAATTCACAGAGTTGAAAACAGACAGAGTTCAGTGAGAAGAATTCTGACACAGAGGCCATGCATGGAAAGCAGGTAAAGGAAAAGGGGAGGATACCAAGAAGGCTGGTTAGGTTTGGAAGGATGTATGGAAGTCAGACATGCCAAGAAAGAAGGAACGGTTTTCCAGGCACAGGGAACAGCATGTGTGAAGGCACGGAGGTCTGAGACAAAGAGGACCTTGCCCACTTCTGGTGGATTCTGGGGAGGCGGCAAGATCTCAGAAGGAGGAAGGTTATGCAGTGTGTTTGGGCAAAATGGGCTTGATCCCTGGTGTGTTTGAGAGTAGTACTATATGACTCCAGATGAGTCATCTATTTAGAAAATAGATAAAATTAAAAGCTTAAAATATGTTTTTGCCAACAGTAGAATCTTATTAATAAAATCAAAATTTAAAGAGAAGAAAAGGAGACTGATTTTGAGGAAAACAAAACTCAAAACCGCCAGGAGTGAAAGTAGCCGAGGGACTTCCCTGGTGGTCCAGTGGTTTGCCTTCCGGTGCAGGTGGTGTGGGTTCGATCCCTGGATGGGGAACTAGGATCCCACATGCCTCACAGCCAAAAAAAACCAAACCAAAACATAAAACAGAAGCAGTACTGTAACAAATTCAATAAAGACTTAAAAACGGTCCACACCAAAAAAATCTTTAAAAAAAAGTAGCCAAAAGAATAATTTCTTGATTAGACTTGGAAATGGTAACACGTATGTAGTGTGTAATACATATATTTATAAAATAGCTACATACAGATGTATATATTATATATAAAATGCATACATATATATTATATATGTGTGTATATATAATGTGCCTATGGTATGTATGTATATTAGTCTGTGTTTTAAAAGATTGGGGTATAAGTTACACACAGTGCAGTTTTAAAATCTTAAGCTTGACGAATTATTTTTTATTGAAGTATGGTTGACTTACAGTGTTGTGTTAGTTTCTGGTGTACAGCAAACTGATTCAGTTACACCTATAAATATATATCTATAATTTTTCAGAGTCTTTTCCATTATAGGTTAATGGAAGATAGTGAATATAGTTCCCTGTGCTATACAGTAGCTCCTTGTTGTGTATCTATTTTATATATGGCAGTGAATACATCCATTTTTATAGATGGGGAACCGGAGACTCGGATGCAGCCTGAGTTAGTAAATTGGAGGAGCCAAATCTCATCTCAGGTCTGCCTGGCTTTATCGCGTGGCACAGCGTTTTTCACAGGGCTGAAGAGAATTCACCTAAATCTGGGGTCTGGGTGGCTGAAGGCTCTTTCCACTCTGGCTTGCTAGAAATCAACATTCTGTAATCTGCAAAACAATGACATGCCTATCGTTGAGGCCTGAGAATGATCTTGCTTAAAGTTGCGTTTAATGACAGTCATAGCAGTGAACCTTTTGATTTCAGAATACCTGTGTTGTTAAGTATTGAGGTCCAGAATGTGGACCGCAGGTTAGGCTGCTTTAATCAGACAGACATGATTCACCTATTGTAATATGATATCACAATGTGCAATTCTGTGGTACCTGATAAACATCACTGGTACGTGTAAGTGAAGGAGACTTGTATCGGAAAGGGTTTATTTATACAGGAGTCTGGGATAAGCAGAGGATTAACTGTAGGGATGAAGAGATTTCCTGAAACTGAAAGGCCGAAACAAGTCAAAAAGAACACTTGCATAGTGACATTATTTGTTTAACTGGTAGCTGCATGAAGGGCCATCAGGCTGTCCAGTGAGTTAATGAAGATTATTCATCTGAGCACTTTCTGCTGCATGTGACTCAAACTGCTTTAAGCATGGACTTACGGTTTTTTGGGGGTTTTTTTGCGGTACGCGGGCCTCTCACTATTGTGGCCTCTCCCGTTGCGGAGCACAGGCTCCGGACGCGCAGGCTCAGCGGCCATGGCTCACGGGCCCAGCTGCTCCGCGGCACGTGGGATCTTCTAGACCGAGGCACGAACCCGTGTCCCCTGCATCGGCAGGCGGACTCTCAACCACTGCGCCACCAGGGAAGCCGAACTTACAGTTTTATCTACTAAACCATCCAAAGATAGATATGACAGGACTTCAAGGCTGAAATGTCGGGTTCAGGATCTGGTTTCTCTCGTAATTTCTGGGCTCTGCTTACTTTGTGTTGAGTCCATTAGCACAAAGACTCTCCCCTGTGATCCCAAGATGGCAACTGGCAGCTCCTCGCTGCTGTGGCTACAGCATTCCTGTTCCACATCAATAGGAAAGAGTAAATGGCCTTCCTTTAATTTTCACTGAGACTTTTTGGTCCTAAATGGGTTCATGTGTCTATCCCTTGACCAGTCACTGTAGCCAGGAGTAGGGGATGCACTGCGTGGTTCAGCCCCATGTCACATGCTCCAACCTTGAGTACAGGGACTGGAAGTAGGTGGACCCCGAAATAAATAAATGTGCCATTATCAGAAGTGCTAATGAATGGTTGGAAGCAAACCAGCAGAATTCCATCTTGGTCTGCTCCAGGACACTCTAAGATGGATTCAAGGAAGTGATTCAGGGGTCTGTGGATTCCCTGAAGTTGTCGGTACTTTGTGTAGGTAGTTTGTGTTTATGTCCATTTTTTAAAAAATGTATTTATTTTTGTCTGCATTGGGTCTTTGTTGCTGTGTGCAGGCTTTCTCTAATTGTGGCGAACAGGGGCTAGTCTTCGTTGCGGTGCGCAGGCTTCTCATTGCAGTGGCTTCTATTGTTTCGGAGCACGGGCTCTAGGCACGTGGGCTTCAGTAGTTCTGGCTCATGGGCTCTAGAGCATAGATTCAGTAGTTATGGCGCATGGGCTTAGTTGCTCCGCAGCATGTGGGATCTTCCCGGACCAGGGCTCGAACGCGTGTCCCCTGCATTGACAGGCGGATTCTTAACCACTGCACCAGCAGGGAAGCCCTATGTCCATTTTTTTTAGAGAGAGGATCCATAGCTTTGATTAGATTATCACAGGCCAACCCAAAGAATTGCCTCTGCTAAGATAACGGTGAATACTGAACCAGACTGAACTGCTTTTTAAAACTGAGTCTTCGTGTTTATACAGTCTTCTTGAATGCTTTCAGTATAAGATGTAGAATCTGCTTTCCAGCTGCCTTTTATCAAATATGTTGAACCCATCGGGATTACCAGAGTTAATAAATACTGATTAAAATTTAGTTTATAGGGCTTCCCTGGTGGCCCAGTGGTTAAGAGTCCGCCTGCCAGTGCGGGGGATGCGGGTTCGAGCCCTGGTGTGGGAAGATCCCACATGCCGCGGAGCAACTAAGCCCATGAGCCACAACTACTGAATCTGCACTTTAGAGCCTGCAAGCCACAACTACTGAAGCCCCTGTGCCTGGAGCCCATGCTCCGCAACAAGAGAAGCCACCCCAATGAGAAGCCCGTGCATTGCAACGAAGAGTAGCCCCCGCTCGCCGCAACTAGAGAAAGCCACGTGCACAGCAACGAAGACCCAACACAGCCAAAAATAAATAAATAAATTTATTTTAAAAATTTACTTTATATCATTCCTTCAGGTTCCAGATGTTGTAGACCCCTTTTCCCTCCCAAGAAAGTCCTGTTTCTGGGGCCACAACAGAGGCTGCCCTGAGCTCTGTCACAGAGGTTGAGCTCATAGCCCTGCTGGGACCCAGCCACCACCCACTCTCCTCAGACCCTGCCTCAGCAGCCCCTGTTTGCCCATGGATGAAGAGCTGCTCATTCTGGGTGAGGAAAAGGCCCTTTGGGAATTATTTCCCTATCATGATTCCAAGGCTTCATGCAGGCTGATATTTTCCTGCTAATCCCAGGCTACATGCATTGTTGACACCAGATAATGTTAGTCTTCTGGCTGATACAGTGGTAGATGAGCAAACACTGGGCGGCTGGTAGAATCCCCGACTTCCTGAGTGTCTGTGATCGTGGATTCATTGAAGTTTAAACATGTAGAGACCTACCCTGCCCTTGCCCTTTGCATTTGCCAGGAGATGAGGTTATCCATGAATGATTGCTCTAAATAGCTGCCCCTCATTTCCCCCCTCACTTGTACTTTGGCTTTTAATGGGGTTCATAGCCTGGCATTTTGCTGATTTCCCCCATCTGTGACCCACAGGCCAGCCAAGGGATGCTTAGAATTTAATGTACACACAAGGGACTTCCCTGGCGGTCCATTGGTTAGGATTCCGCGCTTCCACTGCAGGGGGCACAGGTGCAATCCCTGGTCGGGGAACTAAGATCCCACATGCTTTGTGGTGTGGCCAAATAAATTAATTAATTAATCAAAATTAAAAAAATAATGTGCACACGAATCACCCAGGGATGTTGCTCAGATGCAGATTCCAATTCAGCAGATCTGAGGTGGGTCTGAGATTCTGCATTTCTGACATGCTCCCAGTGACACCCATGCTTATTGAAGGTCCTCACGTCTAAGAGCAAAGGGCTAGGCCAATGGCTTTCAACTCTGTCTGCACACTGGAGTCACCTGAGGATTTGCAGAAGTACCAATGCTTGGGTCCTACTTTCAGATGTTCATAATTACCTGGTTTGAGGTGTGACTCCCCAGATGATTCTGACGTACAGCCAGGGTTGAGATCCAACGGGCTGATGCCCCAGCCTTCAGCCTCTGCCTGTTAGCTCCCCTCACTATCAGTCTGGCTCACTTATACCACCTCTGAACTGCACTCCTGGATTGCCCTTGGCATTCATGGAGAGCTTACTACGGATTAGAACTTTCCACATAACCTGATGAGGTCAGCACTACTTCTAGCCCCATCTTGCAGGCAGAGAAACCGAGGTTTGGAGAGTGAAATTTCTTGTCCTAGGTCACACAGCTATTAAGCAGCAGTATCAGGACCCCCCCAGGTCTTCTGTCCCTGGAGCACAAAAGCAGCAGGGCGTGGGTTTAAGAGGATGGCCTCTGGAGTCAGACAGACCTGGGGTCCACCACTCACTATTGCTGTGAACGTTGGCAGGTTACTCTGAACCTGAAAGCGTTGGGTCCTCCTCTGTAAAATAGAGCCCCTTCTCAGGGCTGTCAGGAGCATAAAATGACATGACCAGTGTAAGCCATGCCCCCAGAGCCTGGGCCCCAGGAGAGGTTCTGTCAGTCTCCACACCATAGTCCTTCCCATGGGCCTGTCTGCTTTGGCACTGGGCACAGACTTCTAGATTGTAACTCATCTTTTCTGTGCTCACAACAACTCTTCAAATGGAAAGCAATTTCCTTCAAGGCAGAAAGGTGCACGTATGAGTATGGAATGGGTGTGAATGTGAGTTTTCTGGATTCATGGCCTCAAATGTGTCTTCCTTTGCCCCAAAAGGCCTTGCTGGGGGAGGTAGTGGGTTCACCAGTGTTTGTCTTTTCTCTCTGACCTGATGGAGGGACTGAAGACAACTCAGCCTGAATCCCCCAAACCATAGGCCAGGCTGGCTATGCGGCTTGTTCCTCCCCATGGTGGCGGCGGGAGGGATGAGGAAGTCGGGGCTCCATCGCCTGTGTATCTCATGTATGCTGGGAAGTACAATATTAGAAGCTCCTCACCCAGGACTTTTCCAGTTTTTTTTTCTTTTTTACATCTTTATTGGGGTATAATTCCTTTACAAGGTGTGTTAGTTTCTGTTTTATAACAAAGTGAATCAATTATACATACACATATGTTCCCATATCTCTTCCCTTTTGCGTCTCCCTCCCTCCCACCCTCCCGATCCCACACCTCCAGGCAGTCACAAAGCACCGAGCTGATCTCCCTATGCTACGTGGCTGCTTCCCACTAGCTTTCTACCTTACCTTTCGTAGTGTATATATGTCCATGCCTCTCTCTCGCTTTGTCACAGCTTACTCTTCCCCCTCCCCATATCCTTAAGTCCATTCTCTAGTAGGTCTGTGTCTTTATTCCTGTCTTACCCCTAGGTTCTTCATGACATTTTTTTCCCTTAAATTCCATATATATGTGTTAGCATACGGTATTTCTCTTTCTCCTTCTGACTTACTTCACTCTGTATTACAGACTGCAGGTCCATCTACCTCATTACAAATAGCTCAATTTCGTTTCTTTTTATGGCTGAGTAATATTCCATTGTATATATGTGCCACATCTTCTCTATCCATTCATCCGATGATAGACACTTAGGTTGTTTCCATCTCCGGGCTATTGTAAATAGAGCTGCAATGAACATTTTGGTACATGACTCTTTTTGAATTATGGTTTTCTCAGGGTATATGCCCAGTAGTGGGATTGCTGGGTCATATGGTAGTTCTATTTGTAGTTTTTTAAGAAACCTCCATACTGTTCTCCATAGTGGCTGTACCAATTCACATTCCCACCAGCAGTGCAAGAGTGTTCTCTTTTCTCCACAGCCTCCCCAGCATTTACTGTTTCTACATTTTTTGATGATGGCCATTCTGACTGGTGTGAGATGATATCTCATTGTAGTTTTGATTCGCATTTCTCTAATGATTAATGATGTTGAGCATGCTTTCATGTGTTTGTTGGCAATCTGTATGTGTTCTTTGGAGAAATGTCTATTTAGGTCTTCTGCCCATTTTTGGATTGGGTTGTTTGTTTTTTTGTTATTGAGCTGCATGAGCTACTTGTAAATTTTTGAGATTAATCCTTTGTCAGTTACTTCATTTGCAAATATTTTCTCCCACTCTGAGGGTTGTCTTTTGGTCTTGTTTATGGTTTCCTTTGCTGTGCAAAAGCTTTTAAGTTTCATTAGGTCCCATTTGTTTTTTTTTTTTGTTTTTATTTCCATTTCTCTAGGAGGTGGGTCAAAAAGGATCTTGCTGTGATTTATGCCATAGAGTGTTCTGCCTATGTTTTCGTCTAAGAATTTGATAGTTTCTGTCCTTAATTTAGGTCTTTAATCCCTTTTGAGCTTATTTTTGTGTATGGTGTTAGGGAGTGTTCTAATCATATACTTTTACATGTACCTGTCCAGTTTTCCCAGCACCACTTATTGAAGAGGCTGTCTTTTCTCCACTGTATATTCTTGCCTTCTTTATCAAAGATAAGGTGACCATATGTGCGTGCGTTTATCTCTGGGCTTTCTATCTTGTTCCATTGATCTATATTTCTGTTTTTGTGCCAGTACCATACTGTCTTGATTACTGTAGCTTTGTAGTATAGTCTGAAGTCAGGGAGCCTGATTCCTCCAGCTCCATTTTTCGTTCTCAAGATTGCTTTTGATATTCGGGGTCTTTTGTGTTTCCATACGAATTGTGAAATTTTTTGTTCTAGTTCTGTAAAAAATGCCATTGGTAGTTTCATAGGGATTGCATTGAATCTGTAGATTGCTTTGCGTAGTAGACTCATTTTCACAATGTTGATTCTTCCAATCCAGGAACATGCTATATCTGTCCATCTATTTGTATCATCTTTAATTTCTTTCATCAGTGTCTTATAATTTTCTGCATACAGGTCTTTTGTCTCCTTAGGTAGGTTTCTTCCTAGATATTTTATTCTTTTTGTTGCAATGGTAAATGGGAGTGTTTTCTTAATTTCACTTTCAGATTTTTCATCATTAGTGTATAGGAATGCCAGAGATTTCTGTGCATTAATTTTGTATCCTGCTACTTTACCAAATTCATTGATTAGCTCTAGTAGTTTTCTGGTAGCATCTTTAGGATTCTCTATGTATAGTATCATGTCATCTGCAAACAGTGACAGGTTTACTTCTTCTTTTCCAATTTGGATTCCTTTTATTTCCTTTTCTTCTCTGATTGCTGTGGCTAAAACTTCCAAAACTATGTTGAACAAGGGTGGTGAGAGTGCGCAACCTTGTCTTGTTCCTGATATTAGTGGAAATGGTTTCAGTTTTTTACCATTGAGGATGACGTTGGCTGTCAGTTTGTCATATATAGCCTTTATTATGTTGAGGAAAATTCCCTCTATGCCTCCTTTCTGCAGGGTTTTTATCATAAATGGGTGTTGAATTTTGTTGAAAGCTTTCTCTGCATCTATTGAGATGATCATATGGTTTTTCTCCTTCAATTTGCTAATATGGTGTATCACGTTGATTGATTTGCGTATATTGAAGAATCCTTGCAGTGCTGGAATAAATCCCACTTGATCATGGTGTATGATCCTTTTAATGTGCTGTTGGATTCTGTTTGCTAATAGTTTGTTGAGGATTTTTGCATCTATGTTCATCAGTGATATTGGCCTGTAGTTTTCTTTCTTTGTGACATCTTGTCTGGTTTTTGTATCAGGGTAATGGTGGCCTTGTAGAATGAGTTAGGGAGTGTTCCTCCCTCTGCTATATTTTGGAAGAGTTTGAGAAGGATAGGTGTTATCTCTTCTCTAAATGTTTGGTAGAATTCACCTGTGAAGCCATCTGGTCCTGGGCTTTTGTTTTTTGAAAGATTTTTAATCACAGTTTCAATTTCAGTGCTTGTGATTTGTCTGTTCATATTTTCTATTGCTTCCTGATTCAGTCTTGGCAGGTTGTGCATTTCTAAGAATTTGACTATTTCCTCCAGGTTGTCCATTTTAATGGCATAGAGTTGCTTGTAGTAATGTCTCATGATCTTTTGTATTTCTGCAGTGTCAGTTGTTACTTGTCCTTTTTCATTTCTAATTCTATTGTTTTGAGTCTTCTCCCTTTTTATCTTGATGAGTCTGCTAATGGCTTATCAATTTTGTTGATCTTTTCAAAGACCTCATAATTTATCAATGGTTTGTCAATGGTTTATCAATTTTGTTTATCTTCTCAAAGAACAAGATTTTAGTTTTCCTGATCTTTGCTATCGTTTCCTTCATTTCTTTTGCATTTATTTCTGATCTGATCTTTATGATTTGTTTCCTTCTCCTAACTTTGGGGTTGTTTTGCTCTTCTTTCTCTAATTGCTTTAGGTGCAAGGCTAGCTTGTTTATTTGAGATGTTTCCTGTTTCTTAAGGTAGGATTGTATTGCTATAAACTTCCCTCTTACAACTGCTTTTGCTGCATCCCATAGGTTTTGGGTCATCGTGTCATCCATTGTCATTTGTTTCTAGGTAGTTTTTTATTTCCTCTTTGATTTCTAAAGTGATCACTTCGTTATTAAGTAGTGTATTGTTTAGCCTCCATGAGTTTGTATTTTTTTACAGATCTTTTCCTGTAATTGATATCTAGTCTCATAGCGTTGTGGTCAGAAAAGATACTTGATACAATTTCAATTTTCTTAAATTTACCAAGGCTTTATTTGTGACCCAAGATACGATCTATCCTGGAGAATGTTCCATGAGCACTTGAGAAAAATTTGTATTCTGTTGTTTTTGGTGGCATTTCCTATGGATATCAATTATGTCCATCTTATTTAATGTATCATTTAAACCTTGTGTTTCCTTATTCATTTTGGATGATCTTTCCACTGGTGTAAGTGGGGTGTTAAAGTCCCCTGCTATGAATGTGTTACTGTCGATTTCCCCTTTTATGGCTGTTAGTATTTGCCTTATGTATTGAGGTGCTCCTATGTTGGGTGCATAAATACTTACAATTGTTACATCTTCTTCTTGGATCGATCCCGTGATCATTATGTGGTGTCCTTCTTTGACTCTTGTAATAATCTTGATTTTAAAGTCTATTTTGTCTGATATGAGAATTGCTACTCCAGGTTTCTTCTGATTTCCATTTGCATGGAATACGTTTTTCCATCCCCTCACTTTCAGTCTGTATGTGTCCCTAGGTCTGAAGTGGGTCTCTTGTAGACAGCACATATATGGGTCTTGTTTTTGTATCCATTCAGCCAGTCTGTATCTTGTAGTGGGAGCATTTAATCCATTTACATTTAAGGTAATTATTGATATGTATGTTCCTATTCCCATTTTCTTAATTGTTTTGGGCTTGTTATTGTAGGTCTTTTCCTTCTCTTGTGTTTCTTGCCTAGAGAAGTTCCTTTAGCATTTGTTGTAAAGCTGGTTTTGTGGTGCTGAACTCTCTCAGCTTTTGCTTGTCTGTAAAGGTTTTAATATCTCTTTCAAATCTGAATGAGATCCTTGCTGGGTAGAGTAATCTTGGTTGTAGGTTTTTCTCCTTCATCACTTTAAATATGTCCTGTCACTCCCTTCTGGCTTGCAGATTTCCTGCTGAAAGATCAGCTGTTAACCTTATGGGGTTTCCATTGTGTCTTGTTTGTTGTTTTTCCCTTGCTGCTTTTAATATGTTTTCTTTGTATTTAATTTTTGATAGTTTGATTAACATGTGTCTTGGCGTGATTCTTCTTGGATTTATCCTGTATGGGACTCTCTGTGGTTCCTGGACTTGATTAACTATTTCCGTTCCCTTATATGGGAAATATTTTCAAATATTTTCTCAGTCCCTTTCTTTTACTCTTCTTCTTCTGGGAACACTTTAATTCGAATGTTCGTGCATTTAATGTTGTCCCAGAGGTCTCTCAGACTGTCCTCAGTTCTTTTCATTCTTTTTTCTTTATTCTGCTCTGCAGTAGTTATTTCCACTATTTTATCTTCCAGGTCACTTATCCATGCTTCTCCCTCAGTTATTCTGTTATTAATCCCTTCTAGAGTATTTTAAATTTCATTTATTGTGTTTTTCATCATTGCTTGTTTCCTCTTTAGTTCTTGTAGGTTCTTGTTAAATGTTTCTTGCATTTTCTCTATTCTACTTCCAAGATTTTGGATCATCTTTACTATCATTATTTTGAATTCTTTGTCAGGTAGACTGCCTATTTCCTCTTCATTTGTTAGGTCTGGTGGGTTTTTACCTTGCTCCTTCATCTGCTGTGTGTTTTTCTGTCTTCTCATTTTGCTTATCTTACTGTGTTTGGGGTCTCTTTTTTGGAGGCTGCAGGCTTATAGTTCCCTTTGTTTTTGGTGTATGTTCCCATGGCTACAGTTGGTTCAGTGGGTTGTGTAGGCTTCCTGGTGGAGGGGAGTAGTGCCTGCGTTCTGGTGGATGAGGCTGGATCTTGCCTTTCTGGTGGGCAGGTCCACGTCTGGTGGTGTGTTTTGGGGTGTCTGTGGCCTTTTTATGATTTTAAGCAGCCTCTCTGTTAATGGGTGGGGTTGTATTCCTGTCTTGCTAGTTGTTTGGCATAGGGTGTCCAGCACTGTAGCTTGCTGGTCATTGAGTGAAGCTGGGTCTTGGTGTTGAGATGGAGATCTCTGGGAGGTTTTCGCCGTTTGATATTACGTAGAGCTGGGAGGTCTCTTGAGGACCAGTGTCCTGAGGTTGGCTCTCCCACCTCAGAGGCACAGCCCTGACTCCTGGCTGGAGCACCAAGAGCCTTTCATCCACACGGCTCAGAATAAAAGGGAGAAAAAGTAGAAAGAAAGAAAGATGATAAACTAAAATAAAATAAAGTAAGATAAAATAAAGTTAATAAAATAAAAAATAGTTATTAAGAAAAAATTTTTAAAAACAAAAAAAATTTAAAAACGGACAGACAGAACCCTAGAACAAATGGTGAAAGCAAAGCTATACAGACAAAATCTCACACAGAAGCATACACATACACACATAAAGAGGAAAAGGGGAAAAATAATATATCTTGCTCTCAAAGTCCACTTCCTCAATTTGGGATGATTCATTGTCTCTTCAGGTATTCCACAGATGCAGGGTATATCAAGTTGATAGTGGATATTTAATCCGCTGCATCTGAGGCTGCTGGGAGGGATTTCCGTTTCTCTTCCCTGTTCGCACAGCTCCTTTGGTTCAGCCTGGATTTGGCTCCGCCTCTGCGTATAGGTCGCCTGAGGGCGTCCGTTCTTCACTCAGACAGGACGGAGTTAAGGGAGCAGCTGATTCGGGGGCTGTGGCTCACTCAGGCCGGGGGGAGGGAGGGGCACGGAGTGCGTGGCGAGCCTGCGGCGGCAGAGGCCGGCGTGACGTTGCACCAGCCTGAGGCACGCCGTGCGTTCTCCCGGGGAAGTTGTCCCTGGATCACGGGACCCTGGCAGTGGCGGCAGCAGCAGCCTTTGCGTCTCATGCCTGTCTGTGGGGTCTGCGCTGTTAGCCGCGGCTCGTGCCGGTGTCTGGAGCTCCTTTAAGCAGCGCTCTTAATCCCCTCTCCTCGCGCACCAGGAAACAGGTAAGAAAACGTCTCTTGTCTCTTCGCCAGCTCCAGACGGTTCCGCGGACTCCCTCCCGGGAAGCCGTGGTGCACTAACTGCCTGCAGGCTGTGTTCACGCCGCTAGTCCTCTCCCTATGATCCAACCGAAGCCCGAGCCTCAGCTCCCAGCCCCCGCCGCCCCGGTCGTTGAGCAGACAAGCCTCTCGGGCCAGTGAGTGCCGGTTGGCACCGATTCTCTGTGCAGGAATCTCCCCGCTTTGCCCTCCGCTCCGCTTTTGCTGTGCTGTCCTCCGCCACCCGCTGTCTCCGCCCGCCAGCGGGCTTCCTAGTGTGTGGAAAGCTTTCCTCCTTCACAGCTCCCTCCCACTGGTGCAGGTCCCGTCCCTATTCTTTTGTCTCTGTTTATTGTTTTTACTTTTGCCCTACCCAGGCGCGTGGGGAATTTCTTGCCTCTTGGGAGGTCTGAGGTCTTCTGCCAGCGTTCAGTGGGTGTTCTGTAGGAGCAGTTCCACAAGTAGATGTATTTCGGATGTATCTGTGGGGAGGAAGTTGATCTCCGCGTCTTACGCTTCTGCCATTTTCCTCAACTCCTCTATGTGGGGCCTTATGTGTGAGGTGGTTCCTGTTTGGTTAATCATCCCCTTTGTGATGTGGGCACTTTGGTGTGAGGTGGTTCCTGCTGGGTTCCTCATCCCATCTGTGATGTGGGCCCTTTGGTTTGAGGTTGTTCTGGTTGGGTTCCTCATCCCCTTTCTGATGTTGACCCTTTGGTTTGAAGTGCTTCCTGCTTGGTTCCTCATCCCCTTTGTGTTGGGGGCTTTTGGTGTGAGGTGGTTCCTCATGCGTTCCTCATCCCCTTTTTGTTGTGGACCCTTTGGTGTGCAGTGTTTCCTGCTCAGTGCTTTATTCCCTTCGTAATGTGGGCCTTTGGGGTATGTTGTTTCCTGCTGTGTTCCTCATCCCCTTTGTGATGTGGGCTGTTGTTGTGAGGTGATTCTGGTGTGATTCCTCATCCCCTTTGGGATCTGGGCCCTTTGACGTGTGGTGGTTCCTGTTGGGTTCCTTATCCCCTTTGTGATGTGGGCCCCTTGATGTGGAGTGTTTCCTACTTGGTTTCTCATCCCCTTTGTGATGTGGGCTTTTAGGGTGAGGTGGTTCCTGCTGGGTTTCTGATTCCCTTTGTGATGTGGGCTCTTTGGTGTATCATGGTTCCTTGTTGGTTCCTTATCCCCTTGTGATGTGGACTGTTTGATGTGAGGTGGTTCCTCCTGGGTGCCTCATACCCTTTTTAATGTGAGCTTATGGGGTGATGTGTTTCCTGCTGTGTTCCTCATCCCCATTGTGATGTAAGCTTATGGTGTCAGGTGGCCCCTTCTGGGTTCCTCATCCCCTTTGTGATGTGGGATTTTGGTGTGAGGTGGTTCCTGATGGGTTACTCATCCCCTTTGTTTTGTGGACCCTTTTTTGTGAGGTGGTTCCCAGTGGGTTCCTGATCCCTTTTGTGATGTGGGCTTTCGTTGTGAGGTGGTCCCTGCTGGGTTCCTCATACGCCATGTGATGTCACCTTTTGTTTTGTAATGATTCCGGCTTGGTTCCTCTTCCCCTTTGTGATGTGGGCCCTTTGGTGTGAAGTGGTTTCTGCTGGGTTCCTCATCCCCTTTGTGATGTGGGTCCTTTGGTGTGAGGTGTTTCGTACTTGGTTCCTCATCCTGTTTCCGATGTGGGGCTTTGGATTAAGTGGTTCCTGCTGGTTTCCTCAGTCCGTTTGCGATGTTGGCTTTTGGTGTGAAGTTGTTCCTGCTGGGTTCCCCATCCCCTTAGTGATGGGGACCCTTTGGTGTGAGGTGGTTCTTGCTGGCTTCCTCATCTCCTTTGTTATATGGGCCCATTGGTGTGTGGGCTTGCTGATGGGTTTCTCATCCCCTTTGCGATGTGGGCTTTTGGTGTGAGGTGGTTTCTGATGGGTTCCTTATCCCCTTTCTGATGTGTACCCTTTGGTGTGAGGTGTTTCCTGCTGGGTTCCTCAACCCCTTTGCAATGTGGGCTTTTTTTGTGAGATGGCTCCTGCTGGGTTCCTCATACCCTATGTGATGTCATGTTTTGTTTTACAATGGTTCCAGCTTCATTCCTCATCCCCTTTGTGATGTGGACCATTGTGTGTAAAGTGGAACCAGCTGGGTCCACATCCCATTTGCGATGTGCACTTTTGTTGTGACGCGGTTCCTGATGGGTTCCTCATCCCATTTTTGATGTGGACCTTTGTTGTGAGGTTGTTCCTGCTGTGTTCCTTATTATCTATGTGATGTGGGCTTTTAGTGTGACGTGATTCCTGCTGGGTTCCCCATCCTCTTTGTGATGTGGGCATTTATTGTGAGGTGGTTCCTGCTGGGTTCCTCATCCCCTTTGTAATGTGGGCCCCTTGGTGTGAAGTGGTTTCTGCTTGGTTCCCCATACCCTTTTTGATGTGGGCCCGTTGGTGCAAGGTGGTTCCTGCCGGATTCGTCATCCCCTTTGTGATGTGAGCTTTTGGTGTGAGGTGGTTCCAGATGGGTTCCTCATCCCCTTTGTGTTGTGTACCCTTTGGTGTTAGGTGCGTCCTGCTGCGTTCCTCATTTCTTTTGTGAAGTTGGCTTTTGGTGTGAGGTGTGTCCTCCTGTGTTCCTAATACCCTGTGTGATGTCATCTTTTGTTTTCAAGTGTTTCCAGCTTGGTTCCTCATCCCCTTTGTGATGTGGACCCTTGGGTGTGAAGTGGCTCCTGCTGGGTACCTTATCACATTTGTAATATGGGCTTTTGGTATGAGGTGGTTCCTGCTGGGTTTCTCATCTGCTTTGTGATCTGGGTCCTTTGTTGTGTGATGGTTTATGCTGGGTTCCTCATTCCTTTTGTGATGTAGACCCTTTGGTGTGAGGTGGTTCTTGCTGGCTTCCTCATCCCCTTTGTTATATGGGCCCGTTGGTGTGAGAGCTTGCTGATGGGTTCCTCATCCCCTTTACAATGTGAGCTTTTGGTGTGAGGTGGATCCTAATGGGATCCTCATCCCCTTTGTTATGTGGACCCATTAGTGTGAGCTTGTTCTTGCTGGGTTCCTCATCCCCTTTTTGGTGATGGTTCTTTGGTGTTAGGTGGTTCCTGCTGCTTTCCTGATTCCCTATGTGATGAGGGCTTTTGGTGCGAGAAGGTTCCTGCTGGGATCCTCATCCCCTTCGTGATGTGGGGCCTTGGTGTGAAGTAGTTCCTGCTGAGTTCCTCATTCCCTTTGTGATGTGGGCCCTTTGCTATGAGGTGGTTCCTTCTTGGTTCCTCATCCCCCTTGTTAATGGGGCCCTTTTGTGTGAGGTGGTTCCTGCTGGGGTCCTAATCCACTTAATGTTGTGGTTTTTTTTTTAACATCTTTATTGGGGTATAATTGCTTTACAAGGTGTGTTAGTTTCTGCTTTACAACAAAGTGAATCAGTTATACATACATATATGTTCCCATATCTCCTCGCTCTTGCGTCTCCCTCCCTTTCACCCTCCCTATCCCACCCCTCCAGGCGATCACAAAGCACCGAGCTGATCTCCCTATGCTATGCGGCTGCTTCCCACTAGCTATCTACCTTACGTTTGGTAGTGTATATATGTCCATGCCTCTCTCTCGCTTTGTCACAGCTCACCCTTCCCCCTCCCCATATCCTCAAGTCCATTCTCTAGTAGGTCTGTGTCTTTATTCCTGTCTTACCCCTAGGTTCTTCATGACATTTTTTTTTCTTAAATTCCATATATATGTGTTAGCATACGGTATTTGTCGTTCGCTTTCTGACTTACTTTGCTCTGTATGACAGACTCTAGGTCTATCCACCTCATTACAAATAGCTCAATTTCATTTCTTTTTATGGCTGAGTAATATTCTATTGTATATATGTGCCACATCTTCTTTATCCATTCATCCGATGATGGGCACTTAGATTGTTTCCATCTCTGGGCTATTGTAAATAGAGCTGCAATGAACGTTTTGGTACATGACTCTTTTTGAATTATGGTTTTCTCAGCGTATATGCCCAGTAGTGAGATTGATGGGTCATATGATAGTTCTATTTGTAGTTTTTTAAGAAACCTCCATAGTGTTCTCCATAGTGGCTTTACCAATTCACATTCCCACCAGCAGTGCAAGAGTGTTCCCTCCTCTCCACACGCTCTCCAGCATTTAGTGTTTCTAGATTTTTTGATGATGGCCATTCTGACTGCTATGAGATGACATCTTATTGTAGTTTTGATTTGCATTTCTCTGATTATTAATGATGTTGAGCATTCTTTCATGTGTTTGTTGGCAGTCTGTATATCTTCTTTGGAGAAATGTCTGTTTAGGTCTTCTGCCCATTTTTGGATTGGGTTGTTTGTTTTCTTGTTATTGAGCTGCATGAGCTGATTGTAAATTTTGGAAATTAATCCTTTGTCAGTTGCTTCATTTGCAAATATTCTCTCCCATTCTGAGGGTTGTCTTTTGGTCTTGTTTGTGGTTTCCTTTGCTGTGCAAAAGCTTTTAAGTTTCATTGGGTCCCATTTGTTTATTTTTGTTTTTATTTCCATTTCTCTAGGAGGTGGGTCAAAAAGGATCTTGCTGTGATTTATGTCATAGAGTGTTCTGCCTATGTTTTCCTCTAAGAGTTTGATAGATTCTGTCCTTACATTTAGGTCTTTAATCCATTTTGAGCTTTTTTTTTGTGTATGGTGTTAGGCAGTGTTCTAATTGCATACTTTTACATGTACCTGTCCAGTTTTCCCAGCACCACTTACTGAAGAGGCTGTGTTTTGTCTACTGTATACTCTTGCCTCCTTTATCAAAGATAAGGTGACCATATGTGTGTGCTTTTATCTCTGGGCTTTCTATCCCGTTCCATTGATCTATATTTCTGTTTTTGTGCCAGTACAATACTGTCTTGATTACTGTAGCTTTGTAGTATAGTCTGAAGTCAGGGAGCCTGATAGCTCCTCTAGCTCCATTTTTCGTTCTTAAGATTGCTTTCGATATTCGGGGTCTTTTGTGTTTCCATACAAATTGTGAAACTTTTTGTTCTAGTTCTGTGAAAAATCCAGTGGTTGTTTGATAGGGATTGCATTGAATCTGTAGATTGCTTTGCATAGTAGACTCATTTTCACAATGTTGATTCTCCCAATCCAGGAACATGCTATATGTCTCCATCTATTTGTATCATCTTTAATTTCTTTCATTAGTGTCTTATAATGTTCTGCATACAGGTCTTTTTTCTCCTTAGGTAGGTTTATTCCTAGATATTTTATTCTTTTTGTTGCAATGGTAAATGGGAGTGTTTTCGTAATTTCACTTTGCGATTTTTCACCATTAGTGTATAGGAATGCAAGAGATTACTGTGCATTAATTTTGTATCCTGCTACTTTACCAAATTCATTGATTAGCTCTAGTAGTTTTCTGGTAGCATCTTTAGGATTCTCTATGTATAGTATCATGTCATATTCAAACAGTGACAGCTTTATTTCTTCCTTTCCAATTTGGATTCCTTTTATTTCCTTTTCTTCTCTGATTGCTGTGGCTAAAACTTCCAAAACTATGTTGAATAAGTGTGGTGAGAGTGTGCAACCTTGTGTTGTTCCTGATCTTAGTAGAAATGGTTTCAGTTTTTCACCATTGAGGACGATGTTGGCTGTGGGTTTGTCATATATGGCCTTTATTATGTAAAGGAAAATTCCCTCTATCTCTACTTTCTGCAGGGTTTGATCATAACTGGGTGTTGAATTTTGTTGAAAGCTTTCTCTGCATCTATTGAGATGATCATATGGTTTTTCTCCTTCAATTTGTTAATATGGTGTATCACGTTGATTGATTTGCGTATATAGAAGAATCCTTGCATTGCTGGAATAAACCCCACTTGATCATGGTGTACGTTCCTTTTAATGTGATGTTGGATTCTGTTTGCTAGTAGTTTGTTAAGGACATTGCATATATGTTCATCAGTGATATTGACCTGTAGTTTTCTCTCTTTGTTATATCTTTGTCTGGTTTTTGTATCAGGGTAATGGTGGCCTCGTAGAATGAGTTTGGGAGTGTTCCTCCCTCTGCTATATTTTGGAAGAGTTTGAGAAGGATAGGTGTTATCTCTTCTCTAAATGTTTGGTAGAATTCACCTGTGAAGCCATCTGGTCCTGGGCTTTTGTTTTTTGAAAGATTTTTAATCACAGTTTCAATTTCAGTGCTTGTGATTTGTCTGTTCATATTTTCTATTGCTTCCTGATTCAGTCTTGGCAGGTTGTGCATTTCTAAGAATTTGACTATTTCCTCCAGGTTGTCCATTTTATTGGCATAGAGTTGCTTGTAGTAATGTCTCATGATCTTTTGTATTTCTGCAGTGTCAGTTTTGTTACTTCTCCTTTTTCATTTCTAATTCTATTGAGTTGAGTCTTCTCTGTTTTTATCTTGATGAATCTGGCAAATGATTTATCAATTTTGTTTATCTTCTCAAAGAACAAGCTTTTAGTTTTATTGATCTTTGCTATCGTTTCGTTCATTTCTTTTTCATTTATTTCTGATATGATCTTTATGATTTGTTTCCTTCTCCTAACTTTGGGGTAGTTTTGTTCTTCTTTCAATAATTGCTTTAGGTTCAAGATTAGGTTGTTTATTCGAGATGTTTCCTGTTTCTTAAGGTAGGATTGTATTGCTATAAACTTCCCTCTTAGAACTTCTTTTGCTGTATCCCATAGGTTTTCGGTCGTCGTGTCTCCATTCTCATTTTTTTCTAGGTATTTTTTGATTTCCTTTTTGATTTCTTCAGTGATCACTTCGTTACTAAATAGTGTATTGTTTACCCTCCATGTGTTTGTATTTTTTACAGATATTTTCCTGTAATTGATATCTAGTCTCATAGCATTGTGGTCGTAAAAGATACTTGATAGAATTTCAATTTTCTTAAAATTACCAGGGCTTGATTTGTGATCCAAGATAGGATCTATCCTGGAGATTGTTCCATGAATACTTGAGAAAAATTTGTATTCTGTTGTTTTTGGATGGCATTTCCTATGAATATCAATTAAGTCCATCTTGTTTAATGTATCATTTAAAGCTTGTGTTTCTTTACTTATATTCATTTTGGATGACCTTTCCATTGGTGAAAGTGGGGTGTTAAAGTCCCCTACCAAGAATGTGTTACTGTCACTTTCCCCTTTTATGGCTGTTAGTATTTGCCTTATGTATTGAGTGCTTTTATGTTGGGTGCATAAATATTTACAATTGTTATATCTTCTTCTTGGATCGATCCCTTGATCATTATGTAGTGTCCTTCTTTGTCTCTTGTAATAATCTTTATTTTAAAGTCTATTTTGTGTGATATGAGAATTGCTACTCCAGCTTTCTTTTGATTTCCATTTGCGTGGAATATGTTTTTCCATCCCCTCACTTTCAGTCTGTATGTGTCCCTAGGTCTGAAGTGGGTCTCTTGTAGACAGCACATATATGGGTCTTGTTTTTGTATCCATTTAGCCAGTCTGTATCTTGTAGTGGGAGCATTTAATCCATTTACATTTAAGGTAATTATCGATATGTATGTTCCTATTCCCATTTTCTTAATTGTTTTGGGCTTGTTATTGTAGATCTTTTCCTTCTCTTGTGTTTCTTGCCTAGATAAGTCCTTTAGCATTTGTTGTAAAGCTGGTTTGGTGGTGCTGAACTCTCTCAGCTTTTGCTTGTCTGTAAAGATTTTAAATTCTCCATCAAATCTGAATGAGATCCTTGCTGGGTAATCTTGGTTGTAGGTTTTTCTCCTTCATCACTTTAAATATGTCCTGCCACTCCCTTCTGGCTTGCACAGTTTCTGCTGAAAGATCAGCAGAAACTGATGGGGATTGGGGATTCCCTTGTGTGTTATTTGTTGTTTTTCCTTGCTGCTTTTAATATGTTTTCTTTGTATTTAATTATTGATAGTTTGATTAACATGTGTCTTGGCCTGTTTCTTCTTGGATTTATCCTGTATGGGACTCTCTGTGCTTTCTGGATTTAATTAACTATTTCCCTTCCCTTATATGGGAAATATTTTCAAATATTTTCTCAGTCCCTTTCTTTTACTCTTCTTCTTCTGGGAACACTTTAATTCGAATGTTCGTGCGCTTAATGTTGTCTCAGAGGTCTCTGAGACTGTCCTCAGTTCTTTTCATTCTTTTTTCTTTATTCTGCTCTGCAGTAGTTATTTCCACTATTTTATCTTCCAGGTCACTT
>NW_020838182.1:21176-35407 GCF_003676395.1 Aethalodelphis obliquidens | reverse complement strand
CAAGGCTTGATTTGTGACCCAAGATATGATCTATCCTGGAGAATGTTCCATGAGCACTTGAGAAAAATGTGTATTCTGTTGTTTTTGGATGAAGTGTCCTATAAACATCAATTAAGTCCATCTTGTTTAATGTATCATTTAAAGCTTGTGTTTCCTTATTTATTTTCGTTTTGGATGATCTGTCCATTGGTGAAAGTGGGGTGTTAAAGTCCCCTATTATGAATGTGTTACTGTCGATTTCCCATTTTATGGCTGTTAGTATTTGCCTTATGTATTGAGGTGCTCCTATGTTGGGTGCATAAATATTTACAATTGTTATATCTTCTTCTTGGATCAATCCCTTGATCATTATGTAGTGTCCTTCTTTGTCTCTTCTAATGGTCTTTATTTTAAAGTCTATTTTGTCTGATATGAGAATTGCTACTCCAGCTTTCTTTTGCTTTCCATTTGCATGGAATATCTTTTTCCATCCCCTTACTTTCAGTCTGTATGTGTCTCTAGGTCTGAAGTGGGTCTCTTGTAGACAGCATATATATGGGTCATGTTTTTGTATCCATTCAGCCAATCTGTGTCTTTTAGTGGGAGCATTTAGTCCATTTACATTTAAGGTAATTATTGATATGCATGTTCCTATTCCCATTTTCTAAATTGTTTTGGGTTCGTTATTGTAGGTCTTTTCCTTCTCTTGTGTTTCTTGCCTAGAGAAGATCCTTTAGCATTTGTTGTGCAGCTGGTTTGGTGGTGCTGAACTCTCTCAGCTTTTGCTTGTCTGTAAAGGTTTTGATTTCTCCATCAAATCTGAATGAGATCCTTGCTGGGTAGAGTAATCTTGGCTGCAGGTTTTTCTCCTTCATCACTTTAAATATGCTCTGCCACTCCCTTCTGGCTTGCAGAGTTTCTGCTGAAAGATCAGCTTTTAACCTTATGGGGATTCCCTTTTGTGTTATTTGTTGTTTTTCCCTTGCTGCTTTTAATATGCTTGCTTTGTATTTAATTTTTGACAGTTTGATTAATATGTGTCTTGGCGTATTTCTCCTTGGATGTATCCTGTATGGGACACTCTGTGCTTCCTGGACTTGATTAACTATTTCCTTTCCCTTATTAGGGAAGTTTTCAACTATAATCTCTTCAAATATTTTCTCAGTCCCTTTCTTTTTCTCTTCTTTTTCTGAAACCCCTATAATTCGAATGTTGTTGTGTTTAATGTTGTCCCAGAGGTCTCTGACACTGTCCTCAGTTCTTTTCATTCTTTTTTCTTTATTCTGCTCTGCAGTAGTTATTTCCACTCTTTTATCTTCCAGGTCACTTATCCATTCTTCTGCCTCAGTTATTCTGCTATTGATCCCATCTAGAGTATTTTTCATTTCATTTATTGTGTTGTTCATCGTTGTTTCATCTTTAGTTCTTCTAGGTCCTTGTTAAATGTTTCTTGCATTTTGTCTATTCTATTTCCAAGATTTCGGATCAACCTTACTATCATTATTCTGAATTCTTTTTCAGGTAGACTGCCTATTTCCTCTTCATTTGTTAGGTCTGGTGGGTTTTTATCTTGCTCCATCATCTGCGGTGTTTTTTTCTGTCTTCTCATTTTGCTTATCTTACTGTGTTTGGGGTCTCCTTTTTGCAGGCTGCAGGTTTGTAGTTCCCATTGTTTTTTGTGTCTGTCCCCAGTGGCTAAGGTTGGTTCAGTGGGCTGTGTAGGCTTCCTGGTGGAGGGGACTAGTGCCTGTGTTCTGGTGGATGAGGCTGGATCTTGTCTCTCTGGTGCGCAGGTCCATGTCTGGTGGTGTGTTTTGGGGTTTCTGTGGACTTATTTTGATTTTAGGCAGCCTCTCTGCTAATGGGTGGCGTTGTGTTCCTGTTTTGCTAGTTGTTTGGCATAGGGTGTCCAGCACTGTAATTTGCTGGTCGTTGAGTGAAGCTGGGTGCTGGCGTTGAGATGGAGATCTCTTGGAGATTTTCGCCGTTTGATGTTATGTGGAGGTGGGACGTCTCTTGTGGACCAGTGTCTTGAAGTTGGCTCTCCCACCTCAGAGGCATAGCCCTGACTCCTGGCTGCAGCACCAAGAGCCTTTCATCCACACGGCTCAGAATAAAAGGGAGCAAAAGTAGAAAGAATTAGTAGAAATAGGAAGAAAGAAGGAAAGAAAGAAAGGAGGGAAGGAAGGAAGGAAGAAAGAAAGAAAGGAGGGAGGGAGGGATGGTGGAAGGAAGGAAGGAGGATAGGAAGGAAAAAAGAAAGAAGATAAAGTAAAATAAAATAAATTAAAATATAATAAAGTTATTAAATTAAAAATAATTATTAAAAAAATTTTAAAAAAAGGACGGATAGAACCTTAGGACAAATGGTGGAAGCAAAACTATACAGACAAAATCTCATACAGAAGCATACACATACACACTCACAAAAAGAGGAAAAGGGGAAAAAAATCATAAATCTTGTGCTCGAAGTCCAGCTCCTCAATTTGGGATGATTCGTTGTCTATTCATGTATTCCACAGTTGCAGGGTACATGAAGTTGATTGTGGAGCTTTAATCCGCTGCTTCTGAGGCTGCTGGGAGAGATTTCCCTTTCTCTTCTTTGTTCTCACAGCTCCCAGGGTCTCAGCTTTGGATTTGGCCCCGCCTGTGCATGTATGTCACCGGAGGGCGTTTGTTTTTCGCTCAGACAGGACGGGGTTAAAGGAGCCGCTGATTCGGGGGCTCTGGCTCACTCAGGCCGGGGGAGGGAGGGGCACGGAGTGCGGGGCGGGCCTGCGGCGGCAGAGGCCGGTGTGACGTTGCATCAGCCTGAGGCGCCGTGTGTTCTCCCGGGGAAGTTGTCCCTGGATCATGGGACCCTGGCAGTGGCGGGCTGCACAGACTCCCGGGAGGGGAGGTGTGGAGCGTGACCTGTGCTTGCACACAGGCTTCTTGGTGGCGGCAGCAGCAGCCTTAGCGTCTCATGCCTGTCTCTCGGGTCCGCACTTTTAGCCGCGGCTCACGCCGGTCTCTGGAGCTCCTTTAAGCAGTGCTCGTAATTCCCTCTCCTCGCGCACCAGGAAACAAAGAGGGAAGAAAAAGTCTCTTGCCTCTTCGGCAGCTCCAGACCTTTTCCCGGACTCCCTCCCGGCTACCCGTGGTGCACTAACCCCTTCAGGCTGTGTTCATGCCGCCAACCCCAGTCCTCTTCCGGCGCTCCGACCAAAGCCCGAGCCTCAGCTCCCAGCCCCGCCCGTCCTGGTGAGTGAGCAGACAAGCCTCTCGGGCTGGTGAGTGCTGGTCTGCCCTGATCCTCTGTGCGGGAATCTATCCGCTTTGCCCTCCGCACCCATGTTGCTGTGCTCTCCTCCGAGGCTCCGAAGCTTCCCCCTCCGCCACCCGCAGCCTCCACCCGCGAAGGGGCTTCCTAGTGTATGGAAACCTTTCCTCCTTCACAGCTCCCTCCCACTGGTGCAGGTCCCGTCCCTATCCTTTTGTCTCTGTTTATTTTTTTCTTTTGCCCTACTGAGGTACGTGGGGGTTTTCTTGCCTTTTGGGAGGTCTGAGGTCTTCTGCCAGCGTTCAGTAGGTGTTCTGTAAGAGTTGTTCCACGTGTAGCTGTATTTCTGGTGTATCTGTGGGGAGGAAGGTGATCTCCGCGTCTTACTCTTCCGCCATCTTCCCCTCGTCCCCTCCCCCTCTCATCTTTTAAGGATTTGATTCTATAGGTAGAGTTGTAGCTTCTATGCACTGTGAAAGTATTACCTGACAGGGCCCTCTAGTACTTAGAAATTTATGGTATAATATGACTAAGCTTAAAATGCAGTGAAAATACTGTTTTTACTGGAAGAATATGCTGATAAAAGCATCTGTATTAAAGACAGTCCCATTAACAGAATCATAGCAGGTAGCTTAAAAGCTTCATTAGTATGAAATATGAGCAATTTAGGACTATTTGAGGTGTTAACATTACTACCACTTTGGATTTCAAAGTACAATTAGCTACTGCATTTATCATTTTTGACACAGATCACTGGAGAGCTGAGACTTCTCATTAGTCAAGTGGACTTTCTATTTCCACTAGAGAATTTAGGAATGAGGTTTGAACATCAATATCATTACAAAATATTAAGCCAAACCAGTATTTCTAACCTGCTAGATATTCACTACCTAAATTATTACTTTAAAAATCTCTCTATATTTTTCCTACATCAAATCTATATTTAATAGGCAAAGATACTTATTAAAATAATGATGTGTTTTATTTTTTTGCCTTTTCTCTTTCACCATCATTTTCCCTTAGAGACTAAACAAATGATACATGGATTGTGTTATTGTTGTACAACATTAACATAGTTAATTTTATTATTTATAAAAAATAATTATTACTATTATGTTTAAAAATGCACAGTCCCAGGATCTCCTTTTTCTTTTTTTTCATGTATTTTGGATATTATCAAGGTTATATAATGCCTCATTTTCTCTTGTTTTTATAAATCAACTCCAATCCATTTTTCTTTACTTCTTCAATTCCCTTGTTTCCCCTACTCTCTGTTTGGTGTTTTTTCAAACTTTATAGACAAGTATCACTTGTCAATCTCTTCCCAACTTTCCAGTCTTTAGTGGTAGTTGAAGTAAATTTATATCCAAATGCATATCTCTATAGATTGGCATTGCATTAATGTACACTCACATGCTTTCTATAAAATGAAATACGTACATGGTCAGTATGGAATTACTGTAGATCCATAAATACAATTGTCTCATTATTAAAATAATCATAGAGCTGAAAATTCATCTTTGTATTATAAGTCAGCTTGGAAAAAAGGGAATAAATCAATGAATCTCCATTAGTTTATATATGAGATAAAGGTAATCATTTCAGAAGTTCAGGGCAACTCAAATCTTAGTATGTGGACCTACATAAGAGCAACTGCCAGGTATAAGAAATGAGCAGAGAATGTGGTAGATCTCCTGTTGAGAAATCTCCCCAGTTGAGACTATTTCACACTTCAAAAATGACAGAACTTGTGACAGGTTTGATTGAACAATTAAATCCCATCAGACTATCTTGAATTCAGGAGATTAGAAATAACGGGCTGCATTGGTATTTTGAATTTTCCATAGAGCACTATTGATATATAGCTTTCATAATGCTTTGTAATTCTCACTGGATTTACTGTACTTCATATCAGAGTTTGAACATCGAGTAAATGGCATTGCATGTCCTAGAATAATAAAAATGTTGTAAAACTGGGATATTTAATGAACTTGATGGATAAGATTGTAAATTACTCAACTTTATGTTACCAGCTTTAATTAGCACATTGGGCCTAGTAAATTTAATGGACCATCTTTATAGAATTCTGACCTGTGATTACCTAATATTTGTCATTGCTACCTCACAGGAATAAGGCAAATTAATATGCCAGTTAATTAGATTACTATTATGGGTGTGTTTTAAATTTGTTTTTGAAGAATTGTGTTCCTTGGAATGGCAAATTTTAGTTCCTTGCTTTTAAAAAATCAATTATACATATATGTATATATGTACCTCCTTACTTTCAATGGTATAATCTTTGAGTTGAGTCAGTAATATAAATTAACAACTATTTATTTGATACATTTGGATAAAGTATTCTTGAAAAGGAAGTAACTGTAGAGTTGAAGTGAAATTTAGAAGTCAGAAAAGAGATTTCCTTGTTTCTGTGACCTTAAAATATTACAAAGATCTATGACCATATTCACGGCACACCAATTTCCTTTTGCTCTTCTATAACTATGAATCCTCTCATGTATCTTATTTTACAAAAAAATTATTTATTTATTGTAAATGTATTTTTGTTGAGATATAATTGATAGATAATGTTGGTTAAGATGTATAATGTGTTGATTTGATACTTTATATATGGCAATATGATTACCACCATAGTGCTATCTGTTACATCACATAATTATCATTTCTTTTTTGTGGTGGGAACAATTAAGATCTAATCTCTTAGCAACTTTGAATTGTATTCAAATTGTATTCAAAGTTAAATTGATTCTATAAATTGAGTATAGTACTGTTGTCTGTAATCACTATGCAGTGCTGTTTTGGAAGGAGAAACTTCAACCATAATCTGCTACTTCAAATTATTTGAGGGAATGAAATATGATACCAATATGAAACAGCTGCATTTATAAATTAATAATAGCATAAATATTTCTTCAAATTACTGATATTGAATTATACTTTCTTTAGTTTTTTTGATTTTTATGTTTCTTTTGTTTGTTTTCCTACTTTGCAGGCAGCAATTCCTGCCAACTAAATAATGGTGGATGTTCTCAGCTTTGTTTACCAACATCTGAAACTACAAGGACTTGCATGTGTACAGTTGGATATTATCTCCAAAAGAACCGCATGTCATGTCGAGGTATGAGGTTTTGAAAAATCTTAGTTCTGATGCATTTACTTCATCCATACAGATTTTAGGCAACCAAAGTCAGCTTTATCTGTGTCTACTGAGATTATCATATAATTTTTTATCCTTTATTTTGTTAGTGTGGTGTACCACTTTGATTGGTTTATGGGTATTGAACCATCCTTGCATCCCTGGCAGAAATAACATTTGATCATGATGTACGATCCTTTTAATGTATTGTTAAGTCAGTTTGCTAATATTTGTTGAGGATTTTCACCTCTGTGCTCATCAGTGATATTGGCCTGTTGTTTTATTTTCTTGTGGCATCTTTGTCTGGTTTTGGAATTAGGGTGATGCTGTCCCCATAGAATGAATTTGGAGGTGTTCTTCCTCTTGAATTTTTTTGGACTAGTTTGAAAAGGATCCCGAGATCCCAAAAGTGGCTGCTGCCAGCCTGTCAGTCCCCAGGGGGCTTCCCAATTGCCTCTTGCCTCTCAGAAGGCTCTCCAAGATCAGCAAGTGGATCTGACCTGGGCACCTTTCCAACTATTGTCTCTGTGCTGGGACTTGGAACATGTGAGATTTTGTGTGCACTCTTTAAGAGAGAAGCCTCTGTTTCCAATATATCTCTCCAAAACAAGTCCAGCTGATTTTCAAAGCCCAGCTTTCTGGGGCTTTGTCTTTCCAGTGTAGGATCCTTGGGCTGCGAGCCCTGTGTGGGGTTCAGACCCCTCACTCCTCAGAGAGGACCTCTGTGGTTGTGACTTCTCTCCTGTTTGTGGGTCACTGACCTGGGAGTGTGTTTGTGTCCTGACTAGACCATGTCTCTGCCCCTCCTACCCATGTCATTGTGGCTCCTTCTTTATATCTGTAGGTGTGGAAAACCTTTTCTGCTAATCTTCAGATTGTTCTCATAGATAATTGCTCTGTAAGTAGTTGTAATTTTGGCATGCCCATGGGAGGAGGTGAGTTTGGGGTCTTTCTACTCTGCCATCTTGATACCCACCTCCTGCTAATGGAATGATTTTAATGTTATATATTCATTTTGTTTTTGTTTCCTTTTAAATTTAGGTATAGAGTCATTTCTTATGTACTCTGTTCATGAAGGAATCAGGGGAATACCTCTGGAACCAAGTGACAAAATGGATGCCTTGATGCCTATATCAGGAACTTCATTTGCTGTGGGAATAGATTTCCATGCAGGTAAAGAGCTTTTATTCATAATTTATGTATAATATTTTCACTTGATTTATTAAACATGATGGAAATATAACCTTTCCATCTGTACTCTGATAGTCAAGATGAGGAATAAGAAAGCAAATCAGAAATGAATTTTTAAGCCTAACACAAATTGTTATAAATAGGTTTTGTCTGAAAAAAATGAAGCAGAATTTTTCTAACATATAACATTTGAATTGCAAGTACATTAAAATGCCATGATTGGCATTTGGTTGCTTCATTTGTATTTCTATCTTTTTTTATCTTTCAGATGACACTTTTACTTTTATCCAACTATAAATATTAAAAATAAAGCATTTTGATTTATTATTTACTTAAACATAATCTTATTTAAATTATTTTCTAGGATGTGGTTATCTATTCTAATACAGGTAATAGCAAATGAAATCCAAATAATGGAAACAATTATAAATGCTAAACCATTCTTTTTACTTTTGAATACAGTAGCTATCATTTCAGAGTCAGATTTTACCTTATCTTCTTGTTTTAGCAAACAGTGAAAGAAAGCAGATTGGACACTGTCCTTTTTTTGTGGCTAACACCAGTGTGTGATCTGGGGGGAGTTTCTTCGTGGTCTAGTGGTTAGGATTCAGCGCTTTCACTGCCATGGCCCAGGTTCAGTCCTTGGTTGGAGAACTGAGATTCCACAAACTGCACGGCAAGGCTAAAAAAAAAAAGAATTTGTGTGGTTGGGAATTGATGGTAGAAACTGTTAAATTTATTGAAGGAAATAAATTTTTTGTTCTAATTGCTAACTTCAAATATAGCATAAGCATTGGGTATACTTCTTTCATTAATATTCATATTTATTATTCTACACTTGAAGGATTAAATTTATAAAAACAAATTTCTCCATCTCTCATCCAACTAAATCATATGCTTCCTGAGTTAATGTTTTGGTGTTGAAGATGTACTGCATGTTCCCAGTATATTTTTTATATATGTAAAGACAATTTTGTCAGATGTTAAAAAAATCGTTCTTTGATCTATAATCTTTAAAAAAATCTTTAAACAGCAGCACATGGGCTTCTGGTAGTAAGCCTATTATTTCCCTCGGCTCTAACACATTTTGTTCAATCATGTGTTAATGAATTTTTGGCTACAAATCAGTGAATTACTGGGGATTTTTACAAATGGTTCAAAGATGACTTTTCTTAAGAAAATTATTTGCACCGAATATTTGGAATCACAAAGAGGGAAATTTCCTATGTTTTTTAAAATGGCTTTTTCCGAAAGGAAGTATAGAACAAATATAGCATAGTTTATTGAGCATTATGTAAATTTTGCCAAAATTAGTGTGATTTTTGATCAAACAAAGCTCTTTGATCCAACCTCATTTTTTGTGGAAGGCTCACTACCCTACCATGCGTAATCCACCCTGCCTCTTATTCACGTACATGTTATTCTGTAGAATTTTATTATATAGGATTTAATAGGTGCAAAACTAAGAAAAACTTGAACTTCTTGAAAAGGGTGTATTTATATATGTGTATATATTTTTACTATGTACACACAGTCCCTTGTTTTAGCCAGTATCACATAGTTGATTCTTTTAAAGACTACGTAATGATTTTTGAAAGTATTTGATAAATTTCCAAATACAAATATCAAATAAGCCATTTGGTCAAATGTCCTGATTAGATCATTTGTAAATCTCTTGTTCCTTAAGGGCAAACTTATTATTTGCATGAGTTGAATTCACTTTCCAAGGTTTGTATGTTGGCCCTGAAATGGTTAAGTTTCATATAATGTGCCATGAGAGCAGATAATTTTATTTGCAAAGAATAGTACTCTCCCTGTTTCTAAATCCTTAGTAATTACTAATATTTTATAACAAACATATTTTGTATCAAAATAGTTTTTCCATAGAGCAATTACTACTTATTAGTTAAAACTTTGTATTCTTCATATTATACCTGCCATATTTTAAAATTACATTCCTAGAAAGGAATTATTTTTGGAAAATCAATTTCTTCTAAATGCAAAAGGATATAGGCATATGGAATAGTCATGTGAAATTAGAATGTTTAAGAGTCTATTAAAATTTCTACTGTTAATCAGCAAATAGCAAGATAAAACTTGCTTTGAAATCTGAGAGGGCCAGAGACCTAGGGGCCAGTAAAACATACGGTGGGAAGAGACCAGACTTTTGCATCAGACAACTTGGATTCTAAAACCAGTTTAAGCACTTACTAGTTCTATGACCCTGGGTAAATTACTTAAGTTTTCTGAGGCTCAGTTTCCTCACTTTGGGGGATATTTAGATCGATGTCTGTAAATGTTTGGCACGGTGCTTGATATACATGAGTGCTCAGAAAATAGTAACAATACCTAATAATGGAAAGTAATAAATTGTAGAAATTAGCATATGTGATATATATTTACAAACATATTCTGCAAGCTATGTTTAAGCTCCCAGTTAGCAAAGATTTTGTTTTCTACTCTTTGACTGATAGTATTTTTTCTATTCAGTTATTTGCATATAGTTGTTTCTTAACTTCTTGAGGACAGAAAGAGCACATTAGTAAACGCCTCTAGTGAAAATGAACTTATTACTACTAATGATGATAATGAATAGTCTGTAGAGCAGATATTTAAAGATTAAGTAACACCACCAGCTATTTGAAGTCATTAAATGTAAACCTAGGAGGCTAGCAGACAGTAAACCAACTGAAACACTAATGATGATGGTGGTGTTGGCAGTAGTATCAAGAGTTTTCAACCATGTCTCCACATACATTTGTGCTTCCATCTACTATACAGTCTGATCTTTTAATAATTGCATTTTATGAAAATATATGAGCATAAGAATGTCAGCAACTTGATTCATAATAGCATTGTAGACCACGTACAAACTCTGTGACTTGATTGAATGAAGCTGCTTTAGGGAGGAAGGAAGGAAAATAATGAATTGCTCCAGAGAGATAGAGAAAATTTTTGATACATCACCCCCTATTTTTTTTTCAAGACCTTTATAACCTGATTATATGTTCTTCCTCTACTAGTTCCCTTTGCAGACATTCTGTTTCCTCTTCTTTCATTAACTGCATTCACTTCAGGACATAATCTCTACTTTTAGGATCAATCAAAGGTAAGGATGACAAAATGAAAGAGCACAGTTGTCCCTTATTCTAAACATAATAAGGAAATGGTGTGAAGGGGGATCACTTGTTAAGTATAGCTATCATAATTTCTATAATACCAATTCACTACCACAATTCTCAGGGATAAATATATGCTCAAACCTGTACATTTCACAACAGATCTGAATCTTGCTGGGTTTTGGTTGTAATGAATTAAAGTTTTCTGCAGTGAAAGGATTTCTTTCACCAGATGAAGCAATTCTGGATACTATCCACAGAAGAAAGAAGACCTTGTGGCTCTTTGTAAATGTTCAAAGCATACTTATCACTTCACTGGAAAAGTCCCATTCCACTGGAAAAAAAAATACTAAGCTTTGAAAATCCTGGCCTGCTGGGTGATATTCCTCCTGATGAATGAATACTGCATTTGATGTTTTAAAAGATATATTCTAGTTAGGGGCAAAGCCTTCGAAATAAAGCTCACTGCTCCAGTTAGTAATATGATCTCCAGTAAGTAATGCTCTATTCAGTTCCGCCACCCACACCTTGGGGGTATTTATGACTTTTTCACAATAATCACATAATAGGATATTACTTAACTAGAGGAAATTCTACTCAGAGAATGGTGATTGACTGAACTTTTCCAGCTTATATTCTTTTTTCATCTTTTATCTCTTTTGTTCAAATTGGAGTTATCCAACTCAGTGTTAACAAATGTTGATTACTATCTGCTAGGAGTAGTACATCACAGCTAAGTTGCTATGGGGGACAAAGATAAACTAGGAATAGTTTCTGAGGTAATGCATGAATGGATAATCTATGGGAATTTTTTTTTCTTTTTTAAAGAGAGCATCAAAGTACCATTATTTGGATGTCATTGCTTTATATTCACTATGGGGAATATTCTAATGCCTTTTACAGCATCACACAGTGATCTGGCTATTAAGACAATACAAAAACTGAAGGAACATTTAACATTATACATCTGTTCAAATCCATAGTGTAAAACACTAAGTGTTTACACTAAGACTCAACCCTAATGTAAACTATAGATCCTAATATAAACTATGGACATGTCAGTGTAGGTTCATTACTTGTAACAAATGTACCACTCTGGTATGAGATGTTGATAGTGGAGGAGTCTGTGAGTGTAGGAAAGGAAAGGGTATATGGGGACTCCTGCTCAAATTTGCTGTGAATCTAAAACTGCTGTAAAAAATAGTCTATTGAAAAAAACCTGCAACAACCCTGAAGGAGAATATGTGACAAAATTCTGTTGCCATATTTACACGGTTGAATATCACCTATTTACATGAAAGATTTTCTCCTCAATAGTTCCACAACATTTGCATATATCTTTGAATGTTAGAAGGAACATTTGACACAATCTAGTGGCATTTCCTCATGTTACAGATAAGGAACCCAGAGAGATCAAGGGCTGCATGGTAATGGAGTGTCCTACTTTTAATTCTTTACACTATGCCATCTTGCCTTTGTAACCACTTAAACACAATTTTATTTAGACCATTGTTGGCATTACTTGATGAAACTACATGGCACTTCTGCAAATTTGTACTGGTAAAAGATCATGCTTTATTTTGATTTATGTACTGAATCATATTGCTTTAAAACCATCTAATAATTGAAGCAGGTGACACTCAAGTGAGAGTCTCTTTTTTATTATGCCTGGAGGCTTAGAAAAGAGCTGTTTACAATTTTTTTCTAATAACCACTCTGTCACCAACCAAGGCCGAAGAAGAATTATAGAAAGAATTCTGTTTATGTCAGTAACAGCAATAGCTTAAGAAATACAATACTGTTGCTTTGAGACATTTTTTCAATTTTTTTTTTTGAAATTTCAACTCAGTTATTCCTCTTTTTTATTGTGGTTAAATATACATAAATCATATTTATTTTAACCATTTATAAATATGCAGTTCAGTGGCATTAAATACAGTCACCGTGTTGTGTAACTATCACCACTGTCTATAACCAAAACATTTTCATCATCCTCAACAAAAACTCTGTAACCATCAAAAAGTAACAACCCCATTATCCCTCCCACCAGCCCTTAGAAACCTCTATTCTATTTTCTGTCTCTATGAATTTGCCTATTCTAGGTACCTCGTGTAAGTGGAATCTACAATATTTATCCTTCTATGTCCGGCTTATTTCACTAAACCTATTGTTTTCAAGGTTCATCCATGTTATAGCATGTAACAAAATACCATTCCTATTTTGGCTTAATAAATCCCACTGTGTGTATATACCATATTTTGTTATTCATCGGTTGATTGACACTTGGGTTGTTTCCACCTTGTAGTTATTGTGAATCTTGCTGCTATGATCATTGGTGTACAAATATTTGCTCAAATCCCTGCTTTCAGTTCTTTTAGATGGGCAGTGTAGGTAGTAGCAGAGTTGTTGGATCATACGGTAGCTCTACATTTAATCTTTGAGAAACTGCCAAACTGTTTTCTACAGTGTCATCTTTTTTTTTTTTTTTTTTAACATCTTTATTGGAGTATAATTGCTTTACAATGGTGTGTTAGTTTCTGCTTTATAACAAAGTGAATCAGTTATACATATACATATATCCCCATATCTCTTCCCTCTTGCGTCTCCCTCCCTCCCACCCTCCCTATCCCACCCCTCTAGGTGGTCACAAAGCACCAAGCTGATCTCTCTGTGTTATGCGGCTGCTTCCCACTATCTATCTATTTTATATTTGGTAGTGTATATATGTCCATGCCACTCTCTCACTTTCTCCCAGCTTACCCTTCCGCCTCCCTGTATCCTCAAGTCCATGCTCTAGTAGGTCTGTGTCTTTATTCCCGTCTTGCCCCTAGGTTCTTCATGTCCACTTTTTTTTTTTTTTTTTTAGATTCCATATATATAGCATAATGTTTTTTTTTGTTTGTTTTTGTTTTTTTTTGTTTTTTGTTTTTGATAGGTATACCTGGATTTAATTCTCACTTCTACCGCTTGGTAGCTGGATAGCCTTAGGCAAGTTTCATACCTCCCTGAAATTCACTTAATTCAGTCTGTAAAATGGCATAATAACTTATTATAGCATCCTTTTAGGAATTTTAAATCAGTTCTTGAAATAAAAGTACACAATATATAGACAAGTATGGATTCCTCAATAGGTGTTTGACCTTTCATTTCTCCAGTATCCCACCCGCATCAAATAAAGAAAAATACTTTTTAAAATTTACGAATATTTCATTGTTGTAAAGTTAAAGCCATAAAAATAATCAAATGGCCTACTATCATACCGTTAGAAGAAAAAAAACAAAAAGGTGTTCATGAGAGTTCCATATTAGAATACAAGTTTTCCTTAGGCACCTGTTTATGTATGCTATTCTGCTCTTTACAATAAATAATTAAATTTAAAAGACTTAATTCCTCACTTTTAAGACCTTATTAGTTTACAAATTACATATTGACCTATGCTAAATTTTATACTGACCCATGCTAATGAATTCAGTACAGAAAACAAAAAACACTGCACTCAAGCAAACTACATATATATATATATATA
>NW_020838182.1:0-20776 GCF_003676395.1 Aethalodelphis obliquidens | reverse complement strand
AGGTCCTGGATCATCTTCACTATCATTATTATGAATTCCTCTCTGGAAAGTTGCCTTTCCCCACTTCATGTAGTTGTTTTTCTGGGTTTTCATCTTGTTCCTTCATCTGGTACAAAGTCCTCTGCCTTTTCATTTTGTCTATCTTTCTGTGAATGTGGTTTTCATTCCACAGACTGTAGAATTGTAGTTCCTCTTGCTCTGCTGCCTGCCTGCCTACATAATATATGTTATGTTATGTTAATCCATTGTACATGTAAACACATATACAACATGCAAAAATATAAATTTTTAAAAGGTACAAGAAAAAATTAAATATCAATAATTTTAATATGTTTTCCCCTATATTTGACTACATTATTCAGTTACAGGGCCTGCTGGTGGATGAGGCTATCTACGAGGCTTGTGCCTGTGCCAGTTTCTAAGGCTGTGTAACAAGTCATTCCAAAATTTAGTGGCTGAAAGCAACAGTATTGCTTATGAACCTGCAATAGGGACAGGGGCAGTTTTTCCTGCTCTGATGTCTCTGCTCTGCTTGACAGCAGCTGGGGTGGACAGAATGCTATCATATGAAAGCTCGCTCATTCATGTACATGGGAAAACTCAAGCAGCTAGAGCTGGCACAGCGTTCCTTAGTACGTCTTAGTACGTCTCTGTTTCCGTGAAGTTAGTCAGCATGATGGCCATTTTGGAACAAATCCTTTGTCTTATATGAAAAACAATCAGGTTGAATTAGATAATCTCTAAAGTCTCTTATCTCGGAAAGTCTTGTAAATCGCTGATTAAATGGAAACAGGAATAGCTTGAAAGTGATCTGAGACAGCTGGCATGATGTTAACCCATTGGGATGGAGGAGAACTTCAGAGAGTAAGTAATTCTGAAGCGTGTAAAGCGTCTAAATCAGCAATTACCACATTTTTCGGTATTATGGATTATGTGTAATTGCAAATGCAGGACTATTTTTATAGGATGCAATTTCCAGGACATAGGGCAAGTTGATTGTTCCATGCCATTTAATCTTTTTGTTTAACAACATAATTATCATCATGGCTCATTTAAATTTTAAACACCTGATGCGATATCAAGAGTTGTCAACACATTACTATTGCTAAGATTAAAAAAAAAGTCCTAGGAGTATTTATCTATATATATTTCAGTACATTAGCAATCCATATAAAATTTAGAGTCATAGTAGTATAATGCTCTTTTGTACATCCATCCTGATACTGTACGTTCCATCCGATACTGACTAGAGTGTAAGAATCAGTGTTACCAGTGGGAAACTGTCTTTAACAACACAAGTTAGCCTGCCTGGAAATCTAGCAGATTACATAGGTCAGTTATATGAGTACAGTGAAACAAGGCATGGAGAATCCACTAAGGACAAATGGAAGGAATCCACCTACAAACAGGTGTATAAAATATCAACCAGTTCATTCTGATTTCAAGTTTTATATTTGTTTTAATGCATAATGAATTATTTTGTTATTATTATTCTGTATTCACAAACCACAATTTATATATGCAAAATGTTTTATGACTGCTTTCGGTAAATAGATGGCTTTCTAGTATGCGAAAGTTTATTAAAGAAAGCATGGACACCAGCTGTTCCTTATTTCTTGCCATAGACTTATCTGCATTTTACCAGTTGAAAAATTTAAATCCAAAAAGGCTAAAACTGGGGACTTCCCCGGCTGTCCAGTGGTTAAGACTTCGCCTTCCAACGCAGTGGGTGCAGGTCCAGTCCCTAGTCAGGGAGCTAAGATCCCACATGCCTTGTGGCCAAAACGTCAAAACATAAAAAAACAGAAGCAGTATTGTAACAAATTCAATAAAGACTTTACCAATGTCCACATAAAAAAAAAATAAACAAAACAAAACCAAAAGGTTAAAGCTTGCAAGGTCATATCATTTACCAATCCCAGCCTTGTAATTTATAGGTACTGTGATATGGGCATGCCTTTGAAGTCTGCATGTTATGGGACTGTATTATTTCACACAAAAGGAAAATGACACAACACAAAAGGAATTTCCAGACTGAATTTCTCAGTCATCCCTGAAGTGGGACTGTAAATGTGCAAAGACCTTTAATATCTAAGTAACCTTAAAAAAGCAGTTCTTGGGTATCCTGAAATGTCTCTTATGGATGGGGCATAGTTTCCCAGTAAACAGGAACCATCTCACACACCCATCTGTGACCTGAACGTAAAAAGATAACAACAACGACAACAACAACAAAAAACCTAATATTTGCCTACATAGTTATAACGTTTTAGGCATACATTATGTGAAAGTGTAATCTCCATAAAATAAATATCTGGAAACAGAAGTAGACTACAGCAACATGAATGAAACTTGGTTTTTAAAGTTAAAGGAATAAGTGTTCAAAAATCCTTTTGATGATGACCACTATTCTCAATTTTTCCACTATGATTTTGGGTGTATTTTGAAATATAATTTTAGCTTCAAATTTCATGCAAAATGTGTATTCCACTCCTTGATATCTCAGTTGATGTAAATACAAAAATAATATCTTAAGAACTATTTTTCCCCCAGAAAATCTTCAAGTATAATTCATGCCAAGAAACTGAGCCATGATCTCATGGTTTCAAGTTTCCCCTGACATACTTGCCATATACACCTGAATGATATTTAAATCCCATTTTGAGGAGACAACATTTCCCTTAATAAAATCTAACTTTGATTTTCCAAATTTGCCAATGAAAAGAGATTTTCTACTTGGAGAAAGATGTTAAAACTATGCTGCCTTTGCTCTTGTCCCTGAGATTCATTTTCCTTTTTGGAATAGTTCTAACAGTAAAGCTGCTACCACCATTGGGTCTCAGGAAAATCATTACAAAATACAATAGAATAAACTAATGCTCATATAAGAGATATATACAGTAGCAACAGTAGCAGAAGGAGCGCTTTGTTACAGTTAGCATCTCTTAATCTGAATAGACAAGTATCCGGAATAGGCAAATCTATAGAGAAAGAAAGTAGATTAGTGGTTGTCTTAGGGCTAGGAAGTTAGGAGAAACATGAGAATTACTAATGGGTATGGAGCTTCCATTTAGAATGATGAGAATGTTCTAAAATTAGATAGTGGTGATGGTTGCACAGCTCTGTGAATATACCCCAAACCACTGACTTAGCATTTTAAGTATATTAATTCTATGGTAGGTGAATGATATCTCAAAACAGTTGCTAGTTATATAAAGAAAAAGCAATTGTATTTTGAGGAATTATCAAAAATGTTTGAAAAGATTTACAGCCAAAATTTGGAAATAATCAAAATGTCCAAAAATACTGGAAAGGTCAAAATATCATGGTAATCCACATGATAAATAATGTACCCCTACTGAAAATAGTATTTACAGATTGTTAATCACAACATAGCAAAGTGTCCATGTTAAAATAGTTAGAAAAAGATTAGGACAAAATTTTATCAATAGCAAGATTATTTGTATTTTAAAAACACAGCATGAATATTAATATTCCAAAATGTTAATAATTGCTGTTGATGTAGTAATAGTACTGGTAATTTTTTACTTCGTTTCATGTTTCCTAATTTTCCAAATTTCCCATTATGTACAATTCTAATAAAGAATTTTTAATAAATAAAAAGTTATTTATTTAAAAATTGAGATCTGCCATCAATAAATGATTGCTGAACTAATGACTATTACTCCACAAGCTTATTTTAATAATGTTTAATGATGATTGAGCTGACAGATATCTACTGTTTTATTTAATCATCATTATTTTGAGTTAATAGGGATTCACATGAATATTGCAAATAGTATACAAATATACTCGCTGTAATCCTTTATTGTATCTATAAATTCAAATCTGAGCCAAGCTCAAAAATATCACTTGCTTTATCACTAAAATAGTATTAATGGAAAACATTAAATGTAAATAACCGTAATGCTATCATCACATTTTAAGTAAGGGTATTAATAAGTCACCAATAAATCTTAGCTCTTTTTCCTTCTAACCAGAATAATGTCTCATAAGTAACAAAATAAAAATTTTGAATCCTTTTATCCAGGATTTAGAAAATAGCTTTTCATCTATAGTTAGAACCTTGAATTACTGTGGAATCATCAGTTCTTTTTAGTATCTTAATATTTAATTTGTAAGGAAAGCAGCAACATAAATAGAATCTGTCCTGTGAACATTTGTTTTGCCCCTGAAGAAAAGGATAGATTCACAATAGTCTACTTTCTGTACTCAAACTATGCAAACCTAATTATGATTCTGTTCATATAGGTTTTAATGACTGTTGACTAAGAAAATAGACGGTTTTAAAAAATAGCCTACAGGTTGTTACTGTTGAAGCTGTTAATAGTGGGAGTTGAATAGTCAAAAAGCTGGAAGAGACCCAGAGAAATCATGATTCAGAAGAGGTGGTTTGTTTGTTTTAACTCTTTAAAATACTCCAGAGCCAGAGATGTATACCCAGTAAGTAATCTATTCTAGTATTTAATATACTGACAATCAAGTTCCATTTCTAGTTCCATCTGAGTTTTTTCTACTTAATTTACATCTAACTCCTCTCCTTCCGTCTTCAGTAAAATTAAATAATAAATAAATAAAACAAATAAAATTCTAGACTAATGAAATCAGGATTTTTTTTCCCCCAACGTAGTCCTAAATGAACACACTGACAGAATGCTTTACCCATAGCAAACAAAGGGAGATAATGTCCCTTTTTTAATGTCCCTCTTAATTCAGATTAAGATAATCCTTGGAAGATTTACATAGTTGCTCTGTGCACCATGGTGGGTGAGCATAAAGAACTGTCAACTATTGCCAAGTATTTTGGGGCTCCCTTCCTGGACACAAAATTCTAGACAGAAACACTGGATGCAATAGAACTCATTCTAAGCGTAGTTAACATCAGTCAACACACAGCCTGCATTGGTGTCAAGAAGAAAGTAACTGCGCTCATAATTCTGTTGGTGTTACACACCTCTGTATCCCCCAGGCAATCCTAGACAGCTTTAAGCAATTTTTTGGAAGAGGTTTTCTTATAAAGCTTTGGTGCCAGACAGCTGTCAGTAAAAGATTTAGTGTAAGTTAATATTACATGAAGACTTCTCCAGACACTGGTCAAAAATTGTAAAGGTCGATTTGAGAGAGTTGCTGGGTTTTGATGGAGAATTTTTCCGGAATTCTGGTCAAAAGCAAATTTGGCAAGTTCATGATATTAAAAGCCAGGTACTAATGAATGAGATGACCAGGATAACAAATAGTACCCTAATGAAAAAGACATTGGGTCTGCTGCTTTCAAGGACAGTGTCACTAAACTAGAGGTGCATTTCAAAATCATTGAAAATACATGTCAGATTTTTCTACCTTGGCACTATTAGCATTTGGGCCTGAATAATTCTTTATTGTGGTAATCTGTCTTGTGCATTGTTTAGCAGCATCCCTGGCCTTACCCAGTAGAGGCCAGTAGCACCCTTTCAGTCGTGACAATGAAAAATGTTTCCAGATATTGCCAGATGTAATCTGGGGCGCATAATCATCCCCAGTTGAGAACCACTGCCATAGAACTACTAAGTTAGATACTTAGTACTAGGACCACCAACTATCCCCTGTCCCCAGCCTGACTTTCTGAACCCCATGCACTGAATGGTCCAATATCTCTGAGCCTTTGCCTTATATAACACATTTGTTGTTGTTGTTGTTGAATACTCATTCATTCTTGGATACTTCTGGAATCTTTCCTCACTTTCATCTTACCCTAGCATGGTAGTGTAAAGAAAACTAGGGTTTGGGAAATATATATATACACACACACACACACACACACACACACACGCATATATATGTGTGTGTATATGTATATATGTATGTATAAGTTCAAACCCCAGCTTTGTCCCACTCCACCTGTAAAGCAGTTGACAGTTTACTTAGGCTTTATTATTTTTCTCTACCTGGAGCACTTCTTCAGGTATCCAAGGCTTACTATTAATTAGAGTTAAAAACGGATTCAAGACCATGATCCTGGTTCTTTACATTAATTCATCCTCACTTGGTTTAAACCAGAATACAGAAGCTGTCCATATAGGAGCATCATTAATAATTCAAACTGACAATCAAAATTCACCTCTTAGACACCACTGTATAGGGATAATATCAATAAAAATCTATAATATTGTGATAAGCAGCCTCTAATGTGGCCACCAATGTTCCACACCAGCTGGTATTGATTCCCTCCTCTACTCCCTTCCTTTGAGTGTGGCCTAGGCCTACTAACTAGCTTCTAATAAATAGAATATACTAAAATGATGAGATATCACTTCTGAGACTGGGTTATAAAAGGTCTGGCTTCCAGTTGCTGTGCGCCCTTTCTCACTCTTTTTTCATTAGCTCTAAGGGAAGATTGCAGTCATATTTTGAAATGCCCTGTGGAGAGGACCTTATGACAAGAAACTAAAATAGTCAGTGAGGAGCTGTGACTCTCAGTCAAACACACACAAGAAAATAATTCCTGCCATCAGCCACATGGATAATTTGGAAGCAGATCCTCCCTAGTTGAGCCTTATGATGAGACCACATATCTGGCCAACACCTTGAAGGCAGCCTCATGAGAGACCTAAGGGAACTCATAGATGCTATAAGATAATATTAATTGCTGTAAGTGGCTAAGTTTTGGTCATTTGTTATACAGCAATAGTTAAATAATATAAACGCAGTGAGATAAATGATTTTCTCTTTCTTCTCATTCTCCTTTTGACAATGATGATTATCATCATCATTACTCTCTCTCAGATGAGGCTGTACCATTAATCTTCTGCCCCTAAGTTTAGCAGGGGCAGTTCTACAATTGTTGACCATATTATCATCATTCCCTCAAACCCTGGGCGCTGACATTGCCTATCAATTATCTTTCCCAATCACAAGTACAATAGAATTAAAATTCTCACTATGAAATTATCAAGGATCTGATGTTGATTACTCCGCTATTGGTTATTCAATTCACGGCTTTTGTAAATTGCAAGGGCAAAAATCCAAATGCAAATCTTTAATGCAGAATTTGAGTACCCCAAAGTAACCAACTGTCCTCTGCATGCATATCTCATCCCAAAATCCAGTTTCTTCATTGTTAAAAATACTATCTTCTTCAACAGATTACTGTGATGATTTAAACTGCATAAATACATAAAATTTTCCAAATATTATTCCTGTAATGTAGTAAGTGCTTAATAAATATTAAGGGTTTTTGTGATGCTATTTTAATTTCTTCCTCTTCCAAACCTCCTGTTCCTAACCCACTCGTGGGTGATCAGTTCCATTTCTAGGCTTTCTACTTTAGCCAAGTCCCTGTTCTAAAAGTAATAAGAAATTTATAGAAATAATTAGTTCTTTTTTCCTTTCAAATCCCCCAAAGGATTCTTACTACTTATGGCCTCTGGCTAAGAATGAAACCAAATGATAAAAAAAGATCGATCCATTCCGTATGACCAGTCCAAAAATCAATTAGATGACTTTTCTATTCCTCTTTTAACTAGAAAATTGATAAAAAATTAATGGCCAACAATCTCAGAAGCTGAATCATAGCTTTATATATTTTTTTCCAAAAGAAAGAGTATCAGAAAGAAAAATAAATTAGTATACCCTTGGTTTTCTTAAAATAGGGGAAATACACTTTTTCAAGGTTAAAGTTACACTTTACAATATTAATGGTATCAATGTACCTAAGCTAAAGGAGACCTCCACATTATCATTTGCGTATCCAGTTTCCACAAATAAATAGATACCAATCTATTGTCCAATAGAGTATGAAATAATTTGAAAAACATCCAAAAGATTGACCTATCCATAAAAATATTTTCTTCATATGTCTTTAATGGTGCTTTAGTCGGATTTACAGTGTTGGGTTAAGATACTGTGCTTCATTCAAACATACTAGTAAGATAACTTGTCAATCTCCTGGCAGCTCTTAATAATTTACTATGATAAGTGTAACCAGGCCTTTTGAGAATAGGGTTCTAGGTAACTCAACTTTGATAATGAGAGGAGTAGAGAAAGACATGAGTATCAGATATAAATGTATAAGAGATTCCTGAGCTGAAAATCCTGAGCAGCTAGAAAGAAATATAGCAGAATAGAGTGACTCAGGACAGGGAAAAAGAAAGGTGCCCAAACAGAGTGGATGTACTTCATGGGAATAAGTACAAAGCTGGTGTTGGGACCTTTCATTTTCTTGAGGAGTGCTAACTGCCTGAGAAAGAAATTTCAAGAGACTTCATGGTTCTTTCAATAGCAGAGAATAATACATCCCAAATAAGTTGACCGAAGTTTTCATGATAGTAGGTCATCGCTGTGCATCTCCTGGAGCTTTTGGTTTCAGGTAACCTATTGAGGGATCCAGATGACTAACAGAAGCTTGCTTTGTTTTGCTTTGTATTTTATGTTTTGAGTTCAGACATTATCCAAAAAGGATACATGAAATACTTTCCATAATTTGTTTGACCTATAATGACTTATTCTATGCGTGGTTATATTCGTTTCCTCATGATGTTGGAGAGTTTTTGTTTTCTTGTGGCAGTTAATACTTTACATCCTGAAAGATTTACTGGACTTGACCATCTACAAATACATACAAACTGTTCTCATGAGTTGAAAATATAGTCTTGAAACAAATCTGAAATGACAACACAAAGTAGTACCTGTTCACTGTCACAAGAACAGAAAGAAATTGAACCAGCCCTAAAAATTCACTTTGTAGCCAAGGAAATGGTTTCCATAAAATTGAAAAAATGGAGACTTCCGGGAAGATGGCGGAAGAGTAAGACGCGAAGATCACCTTCCTCCCCACAGATACACCAGAAATACATCTACGCGTGGAACAACTCCTACGGAGCACCTACTGAACGCTGGCAGAAGACCTCAGACCTCCCAAAAGGCAAGGAACCCCCCACGTACCTGGTTAGGGCAAAAGAAAAAACTAAACAGAGACAAAAGGATAGGGACGGGTCCTGCACCAGCGGGAGAGAGCTGTGAAGGAGGAAAAGTGTCCACACACTAGGAAGCCCCTTCGCGGGTAGAGACTTCGGGAGGCGGAGTGGGGGAGCTTGGGAGCCGCGGAGGAGAGCACAGCAACAGGGGTGCGGAGGGCAAAGCGAAGATATTCCAGCGCAGAGGATCGGGCCGACCGGAACTCACCAGCCGAGGGGCTTGTCTGCTCGCCCGCCGGGGCGGGCGGGACTGGGAGCTGGGGCTCCGGCTTTTGTCGGAGCGCCGGGAGAGGACTGAGGTTGGCTGCGTGAGCACAGCCTGCAGGGCGTTGGTGCGCCGCGGCTAGCCGGGAGAGAGTCCGGGGAAAAGTCTGGACCTGCCGAAGAGGCAAGAGACTTTTACGTCCCTCTTTGTTTCCTGGTGCACGAGGAGAGGGGATTAAGAACGCTGCTTGAGAGAGCTCCAGGGACGGGCGCGAGCCGCGGCTAAAAGTGCGGAGCCCAGAGACAGACATGAGACGCTAAGGCCGCTGCTGCCGCCGCCAGGAGGCCTGTGTGCGAACACAGGTCACTAGCCACACGCCCTTCCGGGGAGCCTGTGCAGCCCGCCATTGCCAGGGTCCCGGGATCCAGGGACAACTCCCCCGGGAGAACGCACAGCGCGCCTCAGGCTGCAACGTCACGCCGGCCTCTGCCGCTGCAGGCCCGCCCCACACTCCGTGACCCTCCCTACCCCCCGGCCTGAGTGAGCCAGAGCCTCCGAATCAGCGGCTCCTTTAACCCCGTCCTGTCTGAGCAAAGAACAGACGCCCTCCGGCGACCTACACGCACAGGCGGGGCCAAATCCAAAGCTGAGCCCCTGGGAGCTGTGAGAACAAAGAAGAGAAAGGGAAATCTCTCCCAGCAGCCTCAGAAGCAGCGGATTAAAGCTCCACAATCAACTTGATATACCCTGCATCTGTGGAATACCTGAATAGTCAACGAATCATCCCAAATTAAGGAGCCCTGTGGATGAAAGGCTCTTGGTGCTGCAGCCAGGACTCAGTGCTGTGCCTCTGAGGTGGGAGAGCCAACTTCAGGACACTGGTCCACAAGAGGCCTCCCAGCTGCACATAATATCAAACAGCAAAAATCTCCGAGAGATCTCCATCTCAACGCCAGCACCCAGCTTCACTCAACGACCAGCAAGCTACAGTGCTGGACATCCTATGCCAAACAACTAGCAAGACAGGAACACAACCCCACCCATTAGCAGAGAGGCTGCCCAAAATCATAGTAAGTCTACAGACACCCCAAAACACACCACCAGACGTGGACCTGCCCACCAGAAAGACAAGATCCAGCCTCATCCACCAGAACACAGGCACTAGTACCCTCCACCAGGAAGCCGACACAACCCACTGAACCAACCTTAGCCACTGGGGACAGACACAAAAAACAACAGGAACTACGAACCTCCAGCCTGCAAAAAAGGAGACCCCAAACACAGTAAGATAAGCAAAATGAAAAGACAGAAAAACACACAGCAGATGAAGGAGCAAGATAAAAACCCACCAGACCTAACAAATGAAGAGGAAATAGGCAGTCTATCAGAAAAAGAATTCAGAATAATGATAGTAAGGTTGATCCGAAATCTTGGAGATAGAATGGACAATAGAATGGACAAAATGCAAGAATCAGTTAACAAGGACCTAGAAGAACTAAAGATGAAACAAGCAACAATGAACAACACAATAAATGAAATTAAAAGTACTCTAGATGGGATCAATAGCAGAATAACTGAGGCAGAAGAACGGATAAGTGACCTGGAAGATAAAATAGTGGAAATAACTACTGCAGAGCAGAATAAAGAAAAAAGAATGAAAAGAACTGAGGACAGTCTCAGAGACCTCTGGGACAACATTAAACGCACCAACATTCGAATTATAGGGGTTCCAGAAGAAGAAGAGAAAAAGAAAGGGACTGAGAAAATATTTGAAGAGATTATAGTTGAAAACTTCCCTAATATGGGAAAAGAAATCATTAATCAAGTCCAGAAAGCACAGAGAGTCCCATACAGGATAAATCCAAGGAGAAATACGCCAAGACACATATTAATCAAATTGTCAAAAATTAAATACAAAGAAAACATATTAAAAGCAGCAAGGGAAAAACAACAAATAACACACAAGGGAATCCCCATAAGGTTAACAGCTGATCTTTCAGCAGAAACTCTGCAAGCCAGAAGGGAGTGGCAGGACATATTGAAAGTGTTGAAGGAGAAAAACCTGCAACCAAGATTACTCTACCCAGCAAGGATCTCATTCAGATTTGATGGAGAAATTAAAACCTTTACAGACAAGCAAAAGCTGAGAGAGTTCAGCACCACCAAACCAGCTCTACAACAACTGCTAAAGGAACTTCTCTAGGCAAGAAACACAAAAGAAGGAAAGGACCTACAATAACGAACCCAAAACAATTAAGAAAATGGGAATAGGAACACACATATCAATAATTACCTTAAATGTAAATGGACTAAATGCTCCCACCAAAAGACACAGATTGGCTGAATGGATACAAAAACAAGACCCATATATTTGCTGTCTACAAGAGACCCACTTCAGACCTAGAGACACATACAGACTGAAAGTAAGGGGATGGAAAAAGGTATTTCATGCAAATGGAAACCAAAAGAAAGCTGGAGTAGCAATTCTCATATCAGACAAAATAGACTTTAAAACAAAGACTATTAGAAGAGACAAAGAAGGACACTACATAATGATCAAGGGATCGATCCAAGAGGAAGATATAACAATTGTAAATATTTATGCACCCAACATAGGTGCACCTCAATACATAAGGCAAATACTGACAACCATAAAAGGGGAAATCGACAGTAACACATTCATAGTAGGGGACTTTAACACCCCACTTTCACCAATGGACAGATCATCCAAAATGAAAATAAATAAGGAAACACAAGCTTTAAATGATACATTAAACGAGATGGAGTTAATTGATATTTATAGGACATTCCATCCAAAAACAACAGAATACACATTTTTCTCAAGTGCTCATGGAACATTCTCCAGGATAGATCATATCTTGGGTCACAAATCAAGCCTTGGTAAATTTAAGAAAATTGAAATTGTATCAAGTATCTTTTCTGACCACAACGCCATGAGACTAGATATCAATTACAGGAAAAGATCTGTAAAAAATACAAACACATGGAGGCTAAACAATACACTACTTAATAATGAAGTGATCACTGAAGAAATCAAAGAGGAAATCAAAAAATACCTAGAAACAAATGACAATGGAGACACAATGACCCAAAACCTGTGGGATGCAGCAAAAGCAGTTCTAAGGGGGAAGTTTATAGCAATACAAGCCCACCTTAAGAAGCAGGAAACATCTCGAATAAACAACCTAACCTTGCACCTCAAGCAATTAGAGAAAGAAGAACAAAAAAACCCCAAAGCTAGCAGAAGGAAAAGCTGGTTCTTTGAGAAGATAAACAAAATAGATAAACCACTAGCCAGACTCATCAAGAAAAAAAGGGAGAAGACTCAAATCAATAGAATTAGAAATGAAAAAGGAGAGGTAACAACTGACACTGCAGAAATAAAAGAGATCATGAGAGATTACTACAAGCAACTCTATGCCAATAAAATGGACAATCTGGAAGAAATGGACAAATTCTTAGAAATGCACAACCTGCCAAGACTGAATCAGGAAGAAATAGAAAATATGAACAGACCAATCACAAGCACTGAAATTGAAACTGTGATTAAAAATCTTCCAACAAAGAAAAGCCCAGGACCAGATGGCTTCACAGGCGAATTCTATCAAACATTTAGAGAAGAGCTAACACCTATCCTTCTCAAACTCTTCCAAAATATAGCAGAGGGAGGAACACTCCCAAACTCCTTCTACGAGGCCACCATCACCTTGATACCAAAACCACACAAGGATGTCACAAAGAAAGAAAACTACAGGCCAATATCACTGATGAACATAGATGCAAAAATCCTCAACAAAATACTAGCAAACAGAATCCAACAGCACATTAAAAGGATCATACACCATGATCAAGTGGGGTTTATTCCAGGAATGCAAGGATTCTTCAATATACGCAAATCTATCAATGATATAAACCATATTAACAAATTGAAGGAGAAAAACCATATGATCATCTCAATAGATGCAGAGAAAGCTTTTGACAAAATTCAACACCCATTTATGATAAAAACCCTGCAGAAAGTAGGCATAGAGGGAACTTTCCTCAACATAATAAAGGCCATATATGACAAGCCCACAGCAAACATCATCCTCAATGGCGAAAAACTGAAAGCATTTCCACTAAGATCAGGAACAAGACAAGGTTGCCCACTCTCACCACTCTTATTCAACATAGTTTTGGAAGTTTTAGCCACAGCAATCAGAGAAGAAAAGGAAATAAAAGGAATCCAAATCGGAAAAGAAGAAGTAAAGCTGTCACTGTTTGCAGATGACATGATCCTATACATAGAGAACCCTAAAGATGCTACCAGAAAACTACTAGAGCTAATCAATGAATTTGGTAAAGTGGCAGGATACAAAATTAATGCACAGAAATCTCTGGCATTCCTATATACTAATGATGAAAAATCTGAAAGTGAAATCAAGAAAACACTCCCATTTACCATTGCAACAAAAAGAATAAAATATCTAGGAATAAACCTACCTAAGGAGACAAAAGATCTGTATGCAGAAAATTATAAGACACTGATGAAAGAAATTAAAGATGATACAAATAGATGGAGAGATATACCATGTTCTTGGATTGGAAGAATCAACATTGTGAAAATGACTCTACTACCGAAAGCAATCTATAGATTCAATGCAATCCCTATCAAACTACCACTGGCATTTTTCACAGAACTAGAACAAAAAATTTTGCAATCTGTATGGAAACACAAAAGACCCCGAATAGCCAAAGCAATCTTGAGAACGAAAGAAGGAACTGGAGGAATCAGGCTCCCAGACTTCAGACTATACTACAAAGCTACAGTTATCAAAACGGTATGGTACTGGCACAAAAACAGACAGATAGATCAATGGAACAGGATAGAAAGCCCAGAGATAAACCCACGCACATATGGTCACCTTATCTTTGACAAAGGAGGCAGAAATGTACCGTGGAGAAAGGACAGCCTATTCAATAAGTGGTGCTGGGAAAACTGGACAGCTACATGTAAAAGTATGAAGTTAGATCACTCCCTAACACCATACACAAAAATAAGCTCAAAATGGATTAAAGACCTAAATGTAAGGCCAGAAACTATCAAACTCTTAGAGGAAAACATAGGCAGAACACTCTATGACATAAATCACAGCAAGATTCTTTCTGACCCACCTCCTAGAGTAATGGAAATAAAAACAAGAGTAAACAAATGGGACCTAATGAAACTTAAAGGCTTTTGCGCAGCAAAGGAAACCATAAAGAAGACCAAAAGACAACCCTCAGAATGGGAGAAAATATTTGCAAATGAAGCAACTGACAAAGGATTGATCTCCAAAATTTATAAGCAGCTCATGCAGCTTAATAACAAAAAAACAAACAACCCAATCCAAAAATGGGCAGAAGACCTAAATAGACATTTCTCCAAAGAAGATATACAGAGTGCCAACAAACACATGAGAGAATGCTCAACATCACTAATCATGAGAGAAATGCAAATCAAAACTACAATGAGATATCATCTCACACCAGTCAGAATGGCTATCATCAAAAAATCTAGAAACAATAAATGCTGGAGAGGGTGTGGAGAAAAGGGAACCCTCTTACACTGTTGGTGGGAATGTAAATTGATACAGCCACTGTGGAGAACAGTATGGAGGTTCCTTAAAAAGCTACAAATAGAACTACCATATGACCCAGCAATCCCACTACTGGGCATATACCCTGAGAAAACCATAATTCAAAAAGAGTCATGTACCAAAATGTTCATTGCAGCTCTATTTACAATAGCCCAGAGATGGAAACAACCTAAGTGTCCATCATCGGATGAATGGATAAAGAAGATGTGGCACATATATACAATGGAATATTACTCAGCCATAAAAAGAGACGAAATTGAGCTATTTGTAATGAGGTGGATAGACCTAGAGTCTGTCATACAGAGTGAAGTAAGTCAGAAAGAGAGAGACAAATACCGTATGCTAACACATATATATGGAATTTAAAAAAAAAAAATGTCATGAAAAACCTAGGGGTGAAACAGGAATACAGACACAGACTTACTAGAGAATGGACTTGAGGCTATGGGGAGGGGGAAGTGTAAACGGTGACAAAGCGATAAAGAGGCATGGACATATATACACTACCAAACGTAAGGTAGATAGCTAGTGGGAAGCAGCCGCATAGCACAGGGAGATCAGCTCGGTGCTTTGTGACCGCCTGGAGGGGTGGGATAGGGAGGGTGGGAGGGAGGGAGACGCAAGTGGGAAGAGATATGGGAATATATGTATATATATAACTGATTCATTTTGTTGTGAAGCTGAAACTAACATACCATTGTAAAGCAATTATACTCCAATAAAGATGTAAAAAAAAAAAAAAAAAAAGAACAGTGGCCTCCAAACTTTTCTGATGAGTAGAATAATTTGAGTATTCACTCTCTCTGCCTACATAATATATGTTAATCCATTATACATGTAAACACATATACAACATGCAAAAATATAAATTTTTAAAAGGTACAAGAAAAAATTAAATATCAATAATTTTAATATGTTTTCCCCTATATTTGACTACATTATTCAGTTACAGGGCATGCACCTTGCTTCCCTCTTGGAAAAGATTCAGCCCGTCCTACTTTTTGGGTTTTGTCTAGTACACTTCCTGCCTCAGGCTTGACTCCAGCAGCACCACCCTAGTTGTAATTGCCTTCACTCTCACTCTCAGTACACACACCCATCATATCACTTCTCATCTCTATGCCTTTTCTTTTGTCAATTCTTTTGCACCTCATTACCCAGGAAACTATTATTCAGACATTAAGACTCATGCATTCCTCCTCCAGGAAGGCTTCTTGATTATTCCAGTCTAGTTCACCATCCTCCTTGTTGCTTTCATAATAACTTGTACTTATCTCTATAGTTGTACTTAACTCAGAGTATTGCACAGCTCCCTTTTATGCATCTTCCTTTCCAATAGATTGAACCTGGTTTTTGTTCATTATGGATTCACAATGTCTATCTCCAGCTTTCCATACATGATATTTGAATACATGTAATATTCAATTAACAACAATACAAATTGAATAAAGTAATGGTAAAAACAATAGTGTTAAAATCAGAGTATTATATAGAGCAAAGAAGTGTAATATAAAATATAATTTGCTCAGAGGATAAGAAATAATTTCCTAAGGTAGTAATACTTTAGCTGATTACTGAATCAGTTAAAGAATGAATATGCAATATGTCCTATTAATGAAACTATATATTCCCTCCTATGACAAAATACTAAATTAAGGTAGCAGGATATCATTATAGTAATTATCATTTTAAAATAAATTTCATTATATATCAACTGTTAGTTAAATGAGCTAAATGTGATTTCACAAAGTTTAGGCTCAAATCAGCACTTTCTGAAATTTTGAATATTTAAAATTACAACAGTGTTTGACAAGCTATACACAAAAACATATAGTATTTGTCTCATATTGTTCAGTACAACTTAATAATGAAATTATATGATGTCTTGAATTTACTTGAATTAGATGAAACAAATTGGACATGAATTGATACAGGTGATGGGCGTGGAGTGGAGTGGTAGGGGGAGTTCATTATACTCTTCCCTCTACTTTTTTTTTTTTTTTATTTGAAAGTTTCCATAGTAAAAGGTTAAACAGTGCTCCACCAGCTTGAAATGAAGTCTTCATTTTAATAATCATTCCTAAACAGATTCAGAAGATTTTATGATAATATATCAAAAATCTCTAATCTTTAATATAATTTAATTGGATAACACTCAGTATTCTACCCATTCAGTAAAATAAGAAGCTCCAACAATTGCAGCAAAATTTTACCAGAACTATATTAACCATAAAATTTGCATTTTAGGAAGTATATGAAGAGATACTTGAAAATCAAACAAACAAAACCTTGAAGCAAAGAAGGTATTCGTATGAGCTAGGCTTTGGAGGGTACATATTAGAAATAGTATTCTTGCTCTTAGCAAAATGAGGAACAAGTTGACTAAAAACAGTCTTAGAGCACAGCTCAGGCAAAGGGTGATTTTTTTCACCTCAATTAAACCATGCTTATGCTGATGAGAGGTTAAAGATTATATCAGAAAACTAACTACAATGAAACAGAAAAAAAAAAAAAAAAGATCCCATATCAGCTTGCACTATCAAGTAAGTGAAGAGAGATGTAATTTAATAAGAAATAATAATAAGGTAGGCTCAGACATTCTGAAAAATGTAATACATCCTAGGGAGATAAAGACAAACAAGACTCCTTAAGAAATTTTGATTCAGTGAGAATACAAATGAAATAGTTTTAGAAAGCTAGTGATAGAACATCTTAAGAAGGGTAGATCAAGGACAAAACTTTTTCTGAAGTAGTTAACTTGAAATGTTTCCAATTATCAAAGAAGAGGTAGAACAATTTTCTCTATATATGTATATCTTGTGTGTGTGTATATCCTTCCCTCCTGCTATATTACCTTGAGCTTCAAGCCTCTTAGATCTTAAAAGAAAAACTGTGACAAACTAGTAAATAATTGGATAGGAGTCTACAAAAGGAAACTCTAGTGCTTCAGGAAATGTAGTGAGTGACTAAGTGGGCCTGCAGCCTTCCCTTGGACTTCAAATTGAATGAATGCTTGCCATGACGAAGTCTCTAAGACACGTATGAAGAAGAATGTCTTCCTATAAATCCCACAATATATGTCTTATTTTGTTGCTGTTGTTTTATCCCAATGTATGAAATTTGATGATTAGATCACAAAGTTAGATAATGAAAACTATGCCCACAAAAAGCTACGTACAAGAAAGTCCAAAGCTTTATCCATATGAGCCACAAACTAGAAATATACAAAGACATTCATCAATGGAAGAATAGATAAATAGGCTATGGTATATTCACACAATGGGATATTACTCAACAATAAAAAGGAACACACTACTAACACATGCAACGGTATGATGGATCTAAAAAATACTGTCTGAAGGGAAAGAAACAAGACACAAAAGAATACATATTGTGTGATTCCACTTAAATAAACTTCTAGAATTGGCAAAACTAACATATGGTGATAAAAGTCAGATCAGTGATTGCTTCTGAGGATAGTGCATTAAGAATTAAAAGATGAAACCAATACTCTCAATGACCCACTGGAGGATTTTGTGCTTTCCTTCCCTGCGACTCTGGATTCTGCAGGGTTGGAGCTCCCGGTTGCAAAAGGGATACACTTTCACCAAAGGACCGTGGCAAGGGTCCCATTGAACTACAAGCTACAGCTGCTGCCGAGAGACTTTGCACTTCTTGTGTCTAGGGATCAGGAGGTGAAAAGAGAAGCCTCCAAACCAGTATGGACCCTGAGCAGCATGAGGAGGTAGGGCTGCTTTCATACTATACAGCCAGGGACGAGTATGTGTGGAACCTGAGTCATTCAATCAGGAGCCTTCTAGTACTTTCCCTGAAAAGACACATGCAGAAACCCCAATCTGAGAGGTATGACCAAGGATTCAGACCATTTAGAAATTAAGGTTTGGGTCACACCATCAGATAAGCCTCCAGTCGTATCTGGTTGGCAGAGAGAATTAAAGGTTGGATTATTGCTGCGAAGATACTCATACGGCCCAAGAAGTAGAAGATAAGGAGTCAAGTTCCACCCAAATGTCAGGGAATTTACTTCTCAGCCAGCTTGGCTCACAGGACTGCAGCCCCACCAGCCTCCTTACTAGTTCAACACCTCAACACACTTCTATCTTAGGGCTTACAAGGCCTCTGCTTTGCAATGAATCTGTGCAGGATTCACTTTTCTTTCATTCAGGCTAAAATTCACCTCTCAAAATTTTCCCTGAACACTCAATCTAAAATAGCAGCCACTTTGAATCTTTCACTCTTTAAACTGCTTTTCCTTCTTAGCACTTATTACTATCTGACATCAAATTATATTGGGGGGGATGGTGTTGGTGAGTGTTTGTGATCTAGTTTTCCCACTAGGATATAAACTCCATGTGAACAGAGATGTCAGTTTTGTTTCTGCTGCAACTTCAGTATGTAGAAGAGTGTTTGGCACAAAGTCGGTGCTCAAGATTGTTGGGCCAATGAAACTGGCTAATGAATAACAGCACAATTCAGTAATAAGATTGGATTTCCAATTATTTGCTGCTTAAAAAGAATAAATTGAAATATAGCATTATTTTTCAAACTAAAAAAGAAATGATTTCAGTAGTAGAAAAAAGTAAACAGGACACAGACTGCTCACTTTTACTGAGAAAACTCTTGGAAGCTAAGATGCATATGAAAGTTTGTAGCCCCCCAAAACTTTACATTTATGTCATGGTATTCTTTTCAAAGCAATGATTAAAAGATGGTTGAAATGTAAAAGAATATGCAAAATTATTTTAAAGAATTGAAGGTCAACCCATTCAAAATAATTAACTCTACTGAATTTAAAGGCAATACCTAAGTCTAAATGGTCAATTTCTATTATTGAAATTCTTTAAAATAAAGACACACTTTTGGTTTCTGTTGTATTTTATAATAGGAGAAGAATCAACCTAATTTGATCAGGCAGTTTTTAACTTTTAAAAAATCACTGTAGAAGTGCTTTCTTCTTTCAAATAAATAATGAGCACTCGTTTGTTTTCTTAAAATTATGACTATCCTGGAACAATCTGCAAAATGGGCGAATATTTTTTAAAATACTTTCCACTTTGAGAGTTCACTCTCCCTTTTCTTCCTCTCTCATTTTTGTCCTTCATCAGATTTGCTCCATTTAATAAAATATTTTCTTCGTGAACCCAGGTGCTCCACTGCCCTACCTCCCCGACTTCCTACCCAAGGCAAGAGCCATTTTGTTATCTTCAGTATGAAAACTCTGTCTGTGGCCCACTTCTTCACAATGACTATATATTAGCTTATAACTTGTCTCTTTAGATTCAAAGCATTAAGTAATTAAATAAACTATTACTGTTTAGCAGAGGGAATATGTTAAGGTGCAAAGAGAACTGAAATTCAGAGGAAGGAGAGAACTGGATATGTATTCGGGTGCCACAGTGTATCAAACGTGGGACTTTGAACAAGTTATTTAACCTCTCTGAGCCTGAGTAAAAATCCTTAAAATGAGAATAAAGCCTGTCTCACAGGATTGTTCTGAGGTTCTGTGATATCTGTGGGAAGTTGTCCAGCCTTGGATTAATATATGGTTCATGATACAGTTGATAAACGCTTGAAGGGGCCTTCTGGGGATAGTGGTATGTTTCTGTTGCAACAATGAAAGAACTTTGTGAGTAGGAGAGACTCTTCAGCACTTCTCCAATTCCTCCATATATAAGCTTCATTTTTTTCCTTTGTATTTATAGAGTTGGCAAAAATAAGATAAATAAATTATCTTTAAAAATAAAATTATTTTTAATATTATTTAAAATATATTTTAATATATTTTAATTTAATATATATTATATATAATATAAATATATTTTAATTTAATATAATTTAATATAATATAATTTAATTATATTAAATTATATTAATTTAATTATACAATATATATATTACATATATAATATATATTATATAATTAAATTAATATATTATAT
>NW_020838181.1:0-35599 GCF_003676395.1 Aethalodelphis obliquidens | reverse complement strand
TTTTACAAGGAAAATTCATTTCACAGTGTCTCCAGAAAGTTCCTATTCTAAAGGGTTGCTTTATCAAAAACAAGGAATATCCTGCTTTGGTCGTGTTGCACTGCCTCTCATGTGCCTTCTGCGTCTGTTTGTTTTACAGTTGTCAATCAGTCTTCTGCGTCTGAAAATGCACGTTCCAGGGCTTCCCTGGTGGTGCAGTGGTTGGGAATCCGCCTGCCAGTGAAGGCGACACGGGTTCGATCCCTGGTCCGGGAAGATCCCACATGCCACGGAGCAACTAAGCCCATGCACCACAACTACTGAGCCTGCGCTCTAGAGCCCGCGAGCCACAACTACTGAGCCCACGTGCCACAACTACTGAAGCCTGCGCACCTAGAGCCTGTGCTCTGCAACGTGAAGCCACCACAGTGAGAAGCCCGTGCACCACAACAAAGAGTAGCCCCCGCTCGCCACAACTAGAGAAAGCCCGCGCCCAGCAACAAAGACCCAACGCAGCCAAACATAAATAATAAATTAAATAAATAAATAAAAGAAAATGCATGTTCCCAGTCACAGTGTGATGGAAAAGCAAATTTCAGTGAAATGTTTCAATGCCTTTCATTTTTTGAAGTTCCTAGTGAAATCACACATGCTGAGAATATTAGAACCTAGCAAGGTGGGTCAGAAATTATGTCAAAGGCCTTTAGTGGCAATTAGAGAGTGGGGAAGTGGTGTCTTTGGTTGGTTGATTAGAATAGTAATGACTCGAATGTGTGTGTGTGTGGGTCACCAAACAAGACTTGAAGAGACAAAACCTCCACTGTGAGAGCGTGTGGATTGTGCCAAAGAAATGAACTGTTAAACTTTCCTGTTTCCGTGCCCGTTGTGGAGAACAGAGTGAAAACCGACCAGCACAGAACTTGGCCTGAGTCAGAAGTGGGCCAGCTACTACTGAACGGCAACGTGAAAGCTTCACTGAGGGTCTGAAAGCAGCACATTTCCTCCCACCACACCTTCATAGATCGTCACCTTAGAGAAACCTACCAAACATTTTGAACGTTCGTAAGTGTCTACCCTACTAACTTTGATGCTCATTTGGTTATTACTAATGCAAACTCATGTCTATTTATTATTGTTTTAAAGAGAAAGTAGTTGGAAATGTGTTCCATCTTTACCTGGCTTTTCAAAAATAATCTTCTAAAAGTTTGAAATTTACTCAAAAGTAAAAAAAAAAAACAAAAAACATCACTGTTGTGGTGGGGATTACTTGACCTCTGGCAACCATTACTGGGAGCCGGATGTGGGTGACTCTTGGGACTCTAGGCTGCTGTAAGGGTTCCTAGGTAAGAAAGAATGGTACACTGAATCTGAGGACATATTTCTTCTTTTATGTGAGGGGGAAGATAATCATGACTGTCTCTTGACCACTTCCCCAGTGTTGGCAGTATATAGAGAAACCTATAGGCTGGGTTGGGTTTGTGTGTTCCTTGATAATCACAGTGGAAAGGTGAGGTGTTTTAATACTGTTAAAATTTCCTTCATATGGAGGTGCCCAGCTTGATCCTTCAGTTTTCCTGTCAGCCCTTTGTTAAACACTGGCCACATATAATGAGGGATAAATCAGGAACCTGACTATACCCAGCAACTCCCTATCTGAGAAGACCTTCCCAGTCGAAGTAAATCAATAATACTTTATTGTCGTTTAAGCTTTTTCTACTTTAACCTCCTTTTATTGCTATTTAATATGAAGATACCACGAGATAAATTTTGTTGGTTCCATCTTTTTAAAAGTAAAGTCATCTCTCATGGCCGATTATCTAGAATATATGCTGTGGTTGCTCACCTGTTTTGTGAGCTGGATGTAGTTACAAAAATATATGTGTGGTGTGTATGATTCCAACTTAATGGTCTTTTTTAAACTCTCAGTTGTTTTTTCTTTCTTTCTTTCTTTTTTTTTTTTTTTTTTTTTGCGATACACGTGCCTCTCACTGTTGTGGCCTCTCCCGTTGTGGAGCAGAGGCTCCGAACGCGCAGGCCCAGCGGCCACGGCTCACGGGCCCAGCTGCTCCGCAGCACATGGGATCCTCCTGGACCGGGGCACGAACCCGCTTCCCCTGCATCGGCAGGCGGACTCCCAACCACTGTGCCACCAGGGAACCCCTAACTCTCAGCTTTATTACCAAGGACAGACTCTCAGACATTTCATTCAGTCCTCAATTCTTTTTTTTTTAATATAAATTTATTTATTTATGGCTGCGTTGGGTCTTCATTGCTGGGCATGGGCTTTCTCTAGTTGCAGGGAGCAGGGGCTACTCTTCATTGTGGTGCGCGGGCTTCTCATTGCGGTGGCTTCTCTTGTTGTGGAGAACGGGCTCTAGGTGCGCCGTCTTCAGTAGTTGTGGCTCGCGGGCTGTAGAGCGCAGGCTCAGTAGTTGTGGCTCGCGGGCTCTAGAATGCAGGCTTAGTAGTTGTGGTGCACGGGCTTAGTTGCTCCACATCACGTGGGATCTTCCCGGACCAGGGCTCAAACCCGTGTCCCCTGCATTGGCAGGAGGATTCTCAACCACTGCACCACCAGGAAAGCCCCAGTCCTCAATTCTTCAGAGATTTTACCTATACATATTTTTGAAGCCGCGATTGATTGATTGATTGATTGAAGAGCAATTAAAGGTCCTGCTTCATACAGTTCATGCCTTGGGGACCAGGCTGAGTTTTGTCTCACATTTCCTTCTTGTTCTCAGTGAAGTGACCCTTCTTCACCCAGGCTCAAGCCTCACCTTTCTTATGAGGCCTTCCTACCCCACCCCGGCCCAGGCGTTGCTGCAGACTGAAGTGCTTTGTCACCACTGCTGCTGTCTGCTTCCTCCTCCGGATTCTGAGCACCTCACTTGCAGGACTCTCTTCGTTGGTTTTACAACTTGAATGTCCTGCCTGTAACGGGATGGGGCTTTACGCAGTGAATGAGCACGTTTAAGGTAAGCGTGGGAGGGATGGAGGTGGCGTTTAATTGATGAGCAGGGCTGGATGGCAGTCTGGCAAGAAACACAGGGTTGCACATCGTGGACAGAGTTGGTTACATACAATCCCCATATCAGTTGGAAACCATCTCCCTACTCTTGTTCTGGTATATCCTACTCATTAATTCACCCTCAGAGAGAAAAAAAATCTATTTTACAGGCAAATCTGCACTGACCCTCCGGACCAGAATAGGTCTTTCTTTATATAAACTCTGGTCTTTTCTTACATAATAGTTTAAATTGCAAGAGATAAAGGAAGTGTTCAGTGCCATATTCCCAGCAGATAATGTCTTTATCTGCAGATAAAGACAGATAATGCCCAGTGTCTGGGCACTAAAATATTTGATGAGTGAATAAATTAATAAATGAGATGAGATGATTGTCTTATTGGCAGTAGGGTTTTGATTACGGTGTGCTACTCAATAATCTTTCCTACAGTTTACATAATATACAGTTTCCTTCCAAATTACATTTCTGAAAGGAATGTAGTTTTGAAACACTTATGATACCAAATATTTCTGATTAATAAGTGAGAATAGTCATTAAAAGAAATGTTATAAGCCACTGAAAACGACATAAAATGAATCAGAAGAATAGGAAATGTTGAAGAGAGTATGGAATAAAAAACTTACTTCGGCCAGTGGTTCTCAAAGTTTGGTTCCAATTCAAACAGTATCATCATCACCTGAACCTTGGTAGAAATTCAAATTCTTGGCTTACACCCAAGACCTCCTGAATCAAAAGTCATGTGAGTGGGACCTGAAATCTGTAGTTTATCAGTCATTCCAGGTAATTCTGATGACTTCTGACGTTTGAGAAACACTGAATTAGGCTGATTTACAAAGAAACAAAGACTTAGGAAATTTCTTACTTCTCAGATCTAAAGTATCACTAGACACAAATTGATTTATTACCGTTGATTAACTATACTTTAATGATAAAAGCATAAAGGTGAAGATTAAGTTTGTTTTTAAATTTATTTTATTTATTTTTGGCTACGTTGGGTCTTGTTGCTGGGCGGGGGGCTTTCTCTAGTTGCGACGAGCGGGGGCTACTCTTCCTTGTGGTACACAGGCTTCTCATTGCGGTGGCTTCTCTTGTTGCGGAGCACGGGCTCTTGGCGCACAGGCTTCAGTAGTTGTGGCACGCGGGCTCAGTAATTGTGGCTCATGGGCTCTAGAGCGCAGGCTCAGTAGCTGTGGCCCACGGGCTTGGTTGCTCCGGGGCATGTGGGATCCTCCTAGACCAGGGCTCGAACCCGTGTCCCCTGCATTGGCAGGCAGATTCCCAACCACTGTGCCACCAGGGAAGCCCAAAGATTAAGTTCTTAAAGAGAATGTTGAGGATTCCAAAAATAAATTTGAATAACGGATTATTTTCGTGGACAACACACATAGTCATATTTCTTGAATTGTTGACTACTTAAACTACACTTTTTTTTTTTGGTCTGGGGAAATACAGGAAGCAGACAATATTAAAAAAAATTCCATATGTAGTTAGGTATAAAACTAATGAATTTAATTTACTTTCTTGAAAATTATTCAGAAAAGACATACAATTAGATTTGTAGGAATGTTATTTTTGGAAAACATTTTATTGGAATAATTTGGAGGAATGTTATTTTGTACTTAAAATTCTGAATATATGTGGTATGATGAGGTGATTTCAACATGTTACATAGGCAGCACAGGACAGTGAACCCTGAGAAAGAGGAAACAAATGAGGGAAACCCAGTGATAGACCCACCTTACTGCCTGAAGATTTCTAGGTCACAACACAGGGTGGGGGGACCCTGAGTGTAGATGTGAGTTCAGGGAGGTCAAGGTGGTTGGAGTTCCCAGGACTGAAGTCTGGTTGAGGGTAAAGCTGCACAGAGAGACAGAGACAGACAGAGACAGACATCTCTAGAGGGCCCCAAAGGTGGAGTCTGCAGCTGAATGCCGGTCCATTAATGTTTGTGAGGAAATCTTCCAGGTCAAGAAAAGAGGACCCCAAAGAGAACCAGTAGAACAATCCTGCATCTCACACAGGGCTGGGAATAGTTGTTTCCTCATTCACAATGGGAAATCCTTGAACTACATGGGATATAGGGGAGAGGACGCAGAAGGGGACTGGCCCTCTGGTGGGGAAATCAAGCCCAGATTAAAGACTTCTCTCTCCCCACTAACAGAGTTTAAAAGCACGCTTTGAAAGTCAGAATTTGTTCCAGAGCTAACCCCACTTCTACACTCCTGTGCAGCCATGACGTCTCTGGCACAAAGAGGCAAAGACAACAGAGAAATTAAAGGCGGTTCCACCCGCACTCTTCAAGTAACAGACACCCCTTCTCCCAATTACTCTGGCCTGAAGGAAGGGCTCTCCCAGGGCCACTGGTGCCCATGCCACTGGCACCACTCTGCCATTTTGCTGTTGCTACACAGCGCAGCTTCATGACTGAGCCTGGTCTTGGGTCAGGAGTGGGAGAGAAAACAAGAAAAAAATGAGACTTCCCACCTCCACACTTTTCTGTTTTCAGGGGCCTCTTTGCTGATCCTCTGACGGGAAAGAGAGGGTCTCTTCGAGTTTTTCTGTGAGCTCCTGCTGTGCAGTTCAGAGACTGGGGCCTTTCTTTGGTCCCGGAGTAAAGCCAGGAAAGAAAAGAGCCATAGGAAAACCAAATTTTTGTCACTCAGTTCTTTGAGATTCTAATTCATTAGACTGATGCGCCACCTGTGCAAGCACCAGGCTGACCTGGCTCTGCTCAGAGACACCCTCTGGTCTGAGTCTTCTTGTCCCTGACAGTCGATCACTCTCCCCAGCCTCTGCCACCCCCTGCCCTGCTGTGGAGCCGTCGGGCTCACGTGAGCTTTCCGCAGGTATCGGAGCAGTGGGCTATGGCAGTCTGGCCTCTGTCAGAGATCAGGACTTCTCCTGATGTGCTGCTGGGTAAACTACAGCAATGCCTCTCCCACCCCGCTCAGATGCCTCCCCAGTCCAAGAAGCCTCTGCATTCTACAGCCAGCTCTTCGCCGGGCCCTGGCAGCCCTTGGTCCAGTGCAGAGCTGTGATGTGAAGTATGCTTCGTGGGGCTGGAGTGTTCGCTAGGCTCAGGCTGGGCACGTGCTGGGGCAGTTTTCAATCTGCCATTTCTGCCCTGCCAAGGGAGCCAGCAGGCACACACATACTCCTCACAAGCAGAGCCCAGGCTTCCCACATCCTTCCTGCTAGTCCCAGAGCGACTCCAATCAGCCAAAGGAGCTAGTCTTCCCTACACAATATTATACACTAAATGGTCCAAAAGGGTTGTTTATGTACTTCTTAATGAAAGAAGTTTAATGAGAGAGCTTAAGATTTTAAATAGAATGTTGGGGATTCAGAAAATTAGTGAAACATTTTGGAAAATAGATTATTTTCATGGAAGATATACACAGTTATATTTTTTGAGTCATTTGCTTACTATAAAAAGAAGAAAACTTCCTTTCTTTAGTTTAGAAAATACAGGAAACGAACAATAGCCAAAAAATACTCTAGATGCAAGTAGGTAAAACATTAGTGAGTTCAATTTACCTTCTAGAAGATTAGTCAGAAAAGACTTTGTAATCATATATGCATTATTGGATTATTTAAATTTCTGGGAATACAGTCCTAAAATGAGAGGATTCTAAGTGATTACTGTATACATATAAATTTTACACTAGACATGGATATCAGCAATATTAGAGCAGTGTCCTTTCCTGGGTCAAAATATCAAGTACATATTCTGAGATGTCAGTAGCAGATGTTATGATCTCAGGACGCTGTAACAATTAAGCCATGGCCCATTGGCACAAAGATGGAGAAAATGACCACAGGAACCAAAGAGAACGCCTCAAACTCTCCTGATGTATGAATGTCTGATTTATGCCTGAACAGGCACACATTGCATGTGGGTGTAAAATAGACTTCTCAATAAATCTGCTGTGGTATTTACCTAATGCCATCCACGAAAATCAATTTCATGTGGATTGAGTTCAATGGGAAAGACAAATTCATCATTTTAAAAGGAGTGAATATTTAAAGAAAATCTTTTTGACCCTTTTTTACACAGTGATTTCCTAATTAAGAAACAAAACACACAAATTGAATAAGAAAAATGATCAATTAACTACAAACATTAAGCATTTCTGTTATCAAAAGTCATCTTAATGGAAGAGAAATGCTGGGAAAAACACTGTAATCCATAAAACTAGCAAAGGATAAGTGACCAGAATATACCAAGAGACCTGAAAATCTATAAGACCAATATAAGCCCACTACCCCAAGCACAGAAGGACAAAGCAATAAGTTCACAGGAAATAAAGGCAGATATACATAAAAAGATGCTCAAACTCATTGGAAATCAGAGAAATAAAAATTAAAATCACAATCACTAACTTCAGATATTTTTTAAAATAACATTTATAATATTATTAATATTACTTTATTTTAATTACATTAAAATAATATTTTTTAAAAACTATTAAGCTCTGGTGATGACAAGAAGAACCCAAAATATCTCATGTTATGGGAGTAAAAATTGATACAATTCTTTTGGAAATCAATCTCTAGTAAAATTCAAGTTGAACATATTTAGAATCCTGATTGAATAATCTAGACAAGAACAAGTGCTATATGTGGCAGGTACAAATTGGTCATAACAACATAATATACAATCACCAAAATAATAATAAGAAAGAAACTCTGGCCAATCTCAATTCCATTACTGGTGAAATGGCTAAGTAAACCTAAGTATAGTCTCATTAAAGAATGTCATATGTCCTGATTTCAAACTATATTCCAAAGCTACAGTAATCAAAGTGATATGGTACTGGCATAAAAAAATACATAGACCAATAGAACAGGATTGAGAGCCAGGAAATTAACCTGTGCATATACAGTCAACTAATCTTTGACAAGACCAAGAACACACAGTGAGGAAATGATAGGTTCTTCAATATATGATGTTGGGAGACTTTTAAGTTCCTTCCTGCATAGGGCAGTGCTTAGGTGTTACCAGGGTTAAGAAGTGCTCAAAGGAATTAGGAAAGCTCTTGGACTTTCCCAGCAGTCCAGTAGTTAAGAATCTACGCTTCCACCGCAGGGGGTGTGGGTTCAATCCCTGGTCAGGGAACTAGATCCCACATGCCTAGCAGCTCTGCCCCCCCGCCAAAAAAAAAAACAAAGGAAAGCTCTTATCCAAAGCACTGGGTGGTGCTTAGCAATACTGAAGCAATCCTGACTCCAGGCTTCTAAAACACTGGACCCACGAGGGTTGGGGGATCCAGTGCCAGGGGTCCTTAGCCCCTGAATGGGAACATCTAAACCTGGGAGTCACCTAGCAAGGCAGGGTCCTGATGGACCGTAGTGACCATGATCCTGGAATTCTCACCCCTCTTCCTTCTTGACCCAGCATTGACTCATTTGCCTCAAAGGTCATGGGATTCCTCTTCTTCTAAGTCAGATCAGTGCTTAGTAACCACCCAGAAGAGCTTCTCTTTCCAGTGGGTACTTCCTGCCATGGGTATGGGATAGAGGGGGAACACTCATCCCACATCACCCTTTGCTGGGACCCACAGCTTACAGTGCAACCAGGGCTTAGAATCTAGTTTCCAGAAACTCAAATGGAAGCCCCCACCACAACATCATCAAAACCTGGCATACGTCATTTATTCGGCAAAACAAATATCTAGCAAAGGCCAATGTTGATAAACTTGACAGTCTAGATGAAACGGGTAAATTCATTGGAAGATACACACTACTAAAGCCCACTGAAGATAAAAGTAAGTAAAATGAATAGCTGGATACCCATTAACAGAATTGAATCTGTAATTTAATAAATTACTCTCAGACTTCTCTTTTGAGCAAAAATGAAGCAGCAGGGATGGGATTTGATCTTCTATCTTAAACAAGGACAACCCAGAAATGTGACATATAAAGGCAACAGTTTTCAGACATTTGACAATAAGCATCACAGGAGAGTAAACTTAGAGAGAGGGACCAAAGCAGGGGAGCCTTGTGACAGTCCCATTTTACTGCCTGGAGATTTCTAGACTTGTCACAGGGAGGGGGAACCCAGACAGAGCCCAGTGGTCTCCCCGAGTTGAAGAGACAGGGTTGGAAGTTCTGTAAAACCAAGGTGGCTGGAGTTCCCAGGACTGAGTACTAGTTGAGGATAGAGTTGCACAGAAGAGAGCTCCAGAGAGCTCCCACAGCAGGAGCCTACATCTGAGTACAGATCAGTGAATGCTTGTGAGGAAAATATCCAAGATCAAGGAAAGAACCCCCCCAAAGGGGTAGATGGAGCAATACCTCAGGTCACACAGGGCTGGGAATAGTTCCCACTATCCAGAGTGAAAAACCCTCACGGTACAGGGCATATCTTTTAGAACACTCAGGGAGCAGGGGGGTTGGTATTGTCCCAGTGGTGGGGAAAATCCAGCCCAGATTAAAGACTTCTCTGCTTTCTCCTTACATCGTTTATAAGCAAGCCTTGAAAACTGGAGATTCTTCCAGAGTTAACACCACCTTCTGGCCCCTACAGGACTGTGGTGGTCCTCAAGTCAAAGCAACAATAGAAAACACTTAAGAAGATTTCATGCACACACCCCACTTTGGACAATAGGGGCCTCTTTCTGCAGTTCCTCTGGAAAAAGGAAAAAAGGGCTCTCTTGGGACAAAGCGTCCCCATCTGCCATTTTACTGTTGCCACTCACTGTACCTTTTTGACAGTGGCTGATCTTGGGGCAGCACTGGAAGAGAAAAAGAGAAGATGAAAAGAAAAAAAGTGATCTCCTCTCACACTTTCCTGTTTGCAGGACCCTCTTTTCCTGGTCCTCTGACTAGAAACCAGGTGTTTATGTTTGAGCTTTTGCTGCATGCGCATGCTGTGCAGATGAGAGAACTGAGTCTTCCTTCAGTTCAGTCAATGCCAGGAAGGAGAAGAGGAAAAATAATTCCACCAACTCACCTCCACTGTGGGTAATTATTCAAGTCTTAACTTCTCTCCTCATTTCACTTTCTAGTTTTAATTTTTCACATTCCTCACATGGTTAATTTTTATGGTCAGTTCAGAGTTTTCAGTTGTAATCTGTGGGTGAGACAGACTATGGAGAATTTCTTCCATTTTGGCCAGTGCAAGAGTCAATACAAAACTTTTCAATGTGCAACAATTCTTGGACCCCTTCCAAAGATGAGGGCATTATTAGATTGCTTTAAATCCCTAAGCAAATATCTGGAAATCTAGTTATAATTTCTTTTCCACTACAACTTCATAGAAATACATATAATCCCCAAATTCTTCCCTAAGCAACTTCTCTTTAAAGAGAGAGAGCAAAAGTTGGAGAGATATACTCCAATAAAGATGTAAAAAAAAAAGATGGAGAGATGGAAGGAGAAAGGGGAGTGGGGAGAGAAAGATTGATTCTTCTAAAAGAGAAGAAAAAGAAAAAATTGTTTTTCCTTATGATAAGCTCTCCTAGAATCTACTCTTTTAACAGCTTTCCTATCTATCATACATCAGTGTTAACTAGAGTCATTATGTTGGACAACACATCCCCAAAGAGACTGATTTCAATGTCTGATCACTTTACAAAGTTGTAAGATCTAAGTCAGTGACACTCTCTGAAATGAAATTTCACTGTTAACAGCTTGGATGTTTTGTGCATGTAAGAAATAAAGTTTATTGTCCATCCTTGAAAATGTATATTCAAGGTATTTTCACTCTACATATCTTCCTTAAAAGTACTGCAGTATCCAAGCATCTAGGTCTTATTATCTATACTACTACCACTCTGATAAAATATGTGTATGTTCCTAAAAATCTCTGTTCATCATTGAGAGCTACTAATAGCAACATTGAGGAATCAGATCATACAGTCTATATTTTGCCAGTTAAAATGAATTTCTGAGCCATGTACCTGAACAATAACTTAATTCACATCTTTATTTAATATTTCTCATCGCTTCTTGAGCTGCTAATTGTGTCTACATTAGAGTAACTTTTTTTTTGGTTATATAGCCTTTGCTTTTAATAATTTTCCTACACATTCATTCATTTTTTCCAATATATTTTTGATGTCTCTCATATCCTTAACCTGGTGTTTCATCCCTGGAATGTGGCTGGGAAGAAGACTAATGTTGGCCTTCGCTTCTTGCAGTCTGCAAACTAGAAAAGAAGACCCAAAATCTATTGTGAGTTTTACAAAGAGAAAGAATAAGGTGTTCTTGAGGTCATATTATAATTGACCTAATCTAGTTTGGTAAACTGAGGATTAAAAGAGGAATAGGATTTAGCCAGATGAGTGCAGGGAGAAGAGAATTCTACGCTGCCCTTGAGTTTTGACAAGGACTCTCTGGAAGGAGAAGCCTCTGTGCTTTTTGTTCATGCATTTGGCTGAGTTTCCACACCCATGTATTCTTTAATCTCTAGCAACTTCGGATGGCAAATGAAAAGTACATGTATCCTACCCAATAAAATAAAAGAGATTACTTTTATTTAAATAAAACAGAAAAGACAAATGTACATCGTTAACATTATCACCACTTTAAAAAATAACGCAGCCATGATATCTCCTGAAGGTAAAATGAAGTTAAACACAGTGAAGTATACTTGATTTTCCCCATTCTAGAAGTCCCCAGGATAGAAGCCCCTCAGCTATTAGAATTGCCGAGACCTTGGTCAGGTTTGTGAGCTGTTCCTGATCATTTGGGTCCACACCAAATGAAAGGTCTGAGAGGGAAAGAGAAAGAGCGTGAGAGGAAATTACAAATGAGGGAACTTCTGGCAACATTAATAAAGCTTATTATACCACATTCATAATCTAGAAACACCCCTATCCAGCCCTGGGGTCTTTGGATATAGTGGGGTAAGAGTGGGAATGTAGAAAAGAGACTGAAATGGTCCTCCACGCTGACACACAGAAGTAGAAAAATATCCTCAGAGTTAAGTAGCATATCATTCCTACTTGTCCAGGATTCCTTGCAAAGTCCTATAATCCAGTTACGAGAGTTTCCCACATTCACCTCCCAGTAATGTTTGCCAGTGGTGAAGGTCTGAGCACCCCATGAAGGAGTATTCTCTGAACTTGCTGGATTACGGGGCACCTCTTGATGGTCAGGACTGCACTGCAAACGTCTCAGGTCTTCAGTCAGAGCCACGTGACAATTTCTTATTTTATGATCCAACGTAACATACACTTCAGTAAAAAGAAAACAGCAAAGTCAAAGAACAGAGTTTTAAAGTTATGAGGGACGGACAATTGTGGCGGTATTGTGGCAAAGGTTTAGCAACCAAATCTCTGGAACAAAGCAAAGCTGGTTTGTCTTATTTGCTGGGAATATTCCAGCCCACCATGACCATTTTCAAGGTGCCAGCCATTCAGTAATTGCTCCTAAAATTCTGGAACTTGTAACAATTTGCTCCCATGAGTGTGTCAGTACGAGCTAGCTCCAGAACACCCCTTTACCAAAGGTGACTAGACAGAGTGTGTCACTGGAAATCCAGAGAAAGGACAGGAAGGGCTTCTTGTCTATCTAAAGAGCCAGAAAATCTCTAATCGTACAACTAGATGAAGGACAATTTTGAGAATACATAAAGATGTGGGATATCAGGCTCTGGCTTATTTTTACTAACTAACTCCTCAAAAACTGGGGAGTTCATTCATAGATGTCAAGAAAATAGAAAAAAAACAAAGAAAAAAAAAAGAAAATAGCAAAATGGCCCTTAATTCACTTAAGTCCTCTCATTAATCCACTCTCACAAAATAAAATAGTAATAAATATATTATACATTATACTTTAAATATGATATTGTTTTTATTTTTAGTCCTAAATAGTGATCACATTGCTTAACATTTAAGGAAGCAAAAATAAAATAAACCAAAACCCCATCTGTGCCTTTTTTTAGAAGTGATTTCTCTCTTAGGATTTCTAATGGAGCCACCGCTGAATCAGAATCCAGCTCATCCCATCTCAGGCCTGCTTCTCCTTTGTCTGCCAGGCTCACCCTTCAGTTGCATTTGTCTTAAGGGGCCCTCTATGCAACAAATCATGGGTTCAATTTGTTTTGTGGTTGTACTTGTTGTATATAAAAATACTTTTAAGCTTTTTAAAAGTCTTGTGATTTTTCAAATATAATTATTACATTCAATATTCAGATAAACATTTAAATAACAACATTAAGGTGATTCTAAGAATCTGAATATCTGCATATAACCACAGTTAACTACAAGATGAAATACACTGAATGGATATGCAGTTTTTATAGGGCAGAGTGTTCTTTTTTTTTAAATTTTAACTCACCACAAGTAACTATATAAGAAACTGTCATATTCGATTGATTGTTTTTGACAGGCTTCAGTTAGCTTTCTCTGACTGATAATTAACAATAAATTATAAAGTTAGTTATAAAGCAGTGCCTGCTTCCCTGTTCTCTGCAAAGAACAGACAGAGCAATGAAGAGAGATCACCAGCACGTATCTAGTCGTGAAGGAAATATTACTGCCTTCACCCAGAGAGCTGCCTCTTACCTCGGAAGCTGTTAAGCCTTTCCAACATCCCAGTGATGGTCCATGTACTGAGCTGTGGGTCCATAGGCTGAGGAATGTACAGCTGCATTAACTGACTCCTGTAAAAAAAAAAAAAAAAGACCCACTTACTAACAGGCCCAAAGGTACCATTAGCAGTCCACTGATGGTGCTGCATCAGAACCCTCATAATTAGGTGTGAAGGGTGTGAATCTAACTCCTCAGATGGAGGAACACTACAGTTGCTATTATATTTTACAATCTGTTTCCCTGCTCTTAGCATATCAATCTTAGTAGAATATGTCACCTCAATCATAATTGTGTCTGTTTCCTGTCTTCTAGCTTCCCTAGGGGATCCACACAGCAATTCTCATTTAATTCCTGAAATCTAATAGGTGGCAAATAGTTAGAATTTGCCATCTGATACATATGGATCCTCAGCACTATCGTATGTTCTTTCTTGATGATTCTACCTCCCTCCTCGTCTCAGCATCCGTCTACCTGCTGCCTCTCTGAGCTTATCTGCCTTTCCCATAGATGACCAGGAATAATCCTCAAATATCGATAATTAGAATTTGGAAATTAGGGGGCAGGAAAAATAGTTGTCTCTTTGCAACTTCTACAGTAAGGCTTGCAACTGAAACTACACTCCCCTCAACCCTACTTTCACCTAAGGGTAGACTATATAAAACCTGGCAGACTTTTAGAGAAGGAAGGAATAAACGCAGACAGAAAGAAACTTCTCATTAAAAAGGGAGGGTCCATCTCAACAGAAATAGCCTGATCACTATCACAATTACCATGATTTGAATAGGGGGCAAACTTACCTTTTCATTGTGTCTCCCACACCCTGTAAAGAGAAAGAAAGGAAGGCTTAGCTTTCAGCAAAAGCTCTCCTGTTTAGTCTAGTTTGAGGATATGAGATTATACTGGGAAATTCACTATCTCCAGTTCTCTTCCTTGGGGAAAATCATTTGCCATTTCCCTTATCCTTAAAAAGATGAAACCCAGTCTCACACTTACATACAGTTGATAAAATCATACTCTTGATAAAACTGAAAGTCAGAAGATGTTCTTAGGGTGCACGAATGGCTGTGCTTTGTTGTAATCTACAACAGGATTCACAGCGTTCCCCAAAGTTCTTATAAGTGTGTGAAAGCTAGAACCTCACAACAGAAAGAAGGCATACATCCCATATTCACACATATTACCAAGTACACATACAAAGTTATATTATCTGCTCACAAGCTGCTCTCTTGCAGCTGGTCAGAAACTGTAAATATAGTCGTCCCTGAGTATATGAGGGGAATTCATTCCAGGACCCCTTGTATACCAAAATCCATGGATGCTCAAATCTCTTATATAAAATGGCACAGTATTTCCATATAATGTATGCACAATTTCCTGTATACTTTAATCACCTCTAGATTACTTATAATACCTAATATAATGTAAATGCTGTGTAAATAGTTGTCAGCATTGACAAATTAAAGTTTTGCTTTTTGGAAATTTCTGGGTTTTTTTTTTTTTTTTTTTTTTTGGTTTTTTAAAAATATGTATTTTCCATCGGCAGTTGGTTGAATCCCCGGATGTGAAACCTATAGGGATATGGAAGGCTAACTGTATAGTAGAGGAATAGAACAAGAAGGTTTGGGAGATGTTCTTCTGGATCTGTTACTTGAACCTTTCCACACAGTTATCCTTCTTCCATATAAGACAAGAGTGATGTTTCGTCTCCAGATTATACTGGAGGAGCAAAACTCACCATCACAGAGGCAGAAGAAGAATCTGGACTTTGGAACCAGAAAAATAATGGAGGCCAAAAAGGATGTAACTCCAGTGGATATAAATGCTTTCCAAGCAGGCTGGTGTTCAGCACCCTAACGTCCTTCCTTAGTCCTTACCTGGAGCATGTCCACGTCTGCTTTAAGGCACAGTTCCTTCAGCTCCTCATATATTCTTCTCAGGAGTTTCCCCATATGAACCATTCTGGCTACATTTCTCCTGAGTCGCTGAAAAACAATCTTGCCTTCAATTGCCAACATCTCTAAATGTTTTTGCTTTTCTTCCTGGAGATATTGATATACCTTAGGGTATTCAGCTCCTATCATCACCATCCGTAGATTTACAAAACCCTGCAGTGACATTGGATTAATTAGATCATGTATCTGGATGGTTTTATTCTTCTCTTATCATCTATTATCTACGTGTTATGTATAGAATACTTGTCTTAGTTTGTTTGGGCTACTATAACAAAAGCACAATAGACTGCATAACTTATAAATAACAGCATTTACTTCACACAGTTCAGTAAGGTGGGAAATCCAAGATCAGTGCCAGCAGATTTGGTGTATGATGAGAGCCACTGACTAGATAGCTATCTTTTTTTTTTTTTTTTTTTGCTTAATAATGATTAAAATATATTCCACTTTACAAAGCACATTCACATACTTGGTTTTCATTTTTTTACCATATGCATGTATCTTTTTTATTGAAGTGTAGTTGATTTACAATATTGTATTAATTTCAGGTATACAGCAAAGTGATTTGGTTATACATACATATATATATGCATATATCTATATTCTGTTTTTTCCCAATTCTTTTCCATTATAGGTTATTACAAGATATTGAATATAGTTCCCTGTGCTATAAAGTAGGTCCTTGTTGTTTATCTATTTTATATACAGTAGTGTGTATATGTTAATCCCAAACTCCTAATTTATCCTTCCCCCACTTTCCCCTTTGGTAACCATAAGTTTTTTTCTATGCCTGTCGGTCGATTTCTGGTTTGTAAATAAGTTCATTTGTATCATTTTTATTTTTAGATTCCACACATAAGTGATAGCATATGATATTTGTCTTTCTCTGACTTAATTCCCATAATATGGTAATCTCTAGGTCCATCCATGTTGTTGCAAATGGCATTATTTCATCCTTTTTCGTGGCTGAGTAGTATTCCATTGTATAAGTATACTACCTCTTCTTTATCCATTCATCTGTTGATGGACATTTAGGTTGCTTCCATGTCTTGACTAGATAGTCATCTTTTGGTTGTGTCCTCACATGGCAGGAGGGGCAAGCCTCCATAGGGCTTCTTTTATAAGAATCCCACTCATAAGGACTCTGCCTTCATGACCTAATTACCTCCCAAAGGCACGACCTCCTAACACCATCACTTTGGGGGTTAGAATTTCAACATTTGAACTTGGTGGGGGGGAAGGGGGGAACCCAAACTTTTGGACCATACCTTCTGTTTTCTCTGCTCCAGAAGGATGGGTTCTCAGAGAACTGCTGGTTCACTCCCTTCGCTTCTTTAGGTCTCTACCCTGATGTAACGTTCATAATGAGTCTTCTCTGACCAGCATACTTTCTCCCCAAGCCTGTACTATTTATACACATTCCTGCTTTAATTTTCTCCCAAGAACTTTACAAATGTGAGGTATTATAAATGTTACTCTTTTTTGTTTGTTACATGACTTCTCTTACTAGATTATAACCAACTGAGGTCAGTGATTTTCTTCTTTTTGTCCATTTCTGTATCTCTTTGTGGGCCTAGAACAGTGAGCAATGCATCATATGCCCTCCTATGAATGAGTGGTTTATTAGAAAATCCATCCTAAATGATCAAGATAATTTTATTATTGCCTTTGGTATTTTCACAGCACTGTATACAGATTTCTGTTTAATGACTTATTCTATACCATAGCCTGTTGATATATCTTCTTTAGAAGTGATTGAGTTCTTTGAAAATAAAAATGTAGTTTATTTTTATTAAACCTTCAGTTTCAGGTTCCCAGTTCATATATCTGAATCAATGAATGATACAACCCAAAATCCTTAGGTAGACATTCACAATCTTGCCATGGTTATAATTACATTTCTAGCCGTAACTCTCACTGCCTGCTTCATACCCTATGTACTAATTAATAGGAGCTACTTGCAGGTCCCAGATAGTTCCATGATTTGTCTCATTTTTAGCTTTCTTGTCCCTTCGGTGTCTGTGTCATAAATACCCATGAATTTACAGATTCTACTAACACATTAGCATTGGGATGATTTTTACTTGTTTGAGAAGATTTTCTTAACATTCAAAGTTTATTAATCTCCTACAGAACTCTATTTTTACCTCCATCCCAGTGACCATTGCATTTTGTTTTGTGATACTGCATTTTCTTGTCCCTGCTAAAGTACAATATTAGTGGTAGACATTGCTTTATCAAGAAAATCAGGAAAAATCTTTTAATTACATTTTGGGTTCATTCAACATGAAATCCTATATTGAAGGTCATGTATGTAGCTCTCTCTGATCACTCACTCAGGGGACATTATGATTTAATTCAAGTTCTTCCACTGTAAGTTACGAGGCTATTTGTCCCAAGCTGGTTCCAGTGGATACAGGGTCTACTGCTTACCTCCCATACTCTGAATATGTTGGTCACTTTTTTTATATTTCTCTGATTTTCTTTTTTCTTTTTCCAAATAGATTTCATTTGCATCAGAAGGTTCTCCTGCAAAATAACCATAAATTGGAGTACTAGAAAAGCAAAGGTAGTACATTTCAGATACTTAAAAGAAGATAGAAGGGTATGAACATGGGACAAACAGTAAAGAGAGCAGAGATGTCAGTGATTTTCCTGGGGAACACTAACTGATAAATCTGAGAGATCAACCAAAAACAGAATGCCTAAATTTAGAAAATGTAATCTATTATCTGAGGAATCTAACACTGATATTGTAGTAACCTGGTCAATTTTCAGAAGTGAATCTTGCTTTATATTTAATTGTGAAATATTAGCCCTCAGTTTTCCTAAGGCACTATAAGAAAATATTGGCCAGTGTTTCTAAATCTTCTATAATTAGAACAGCATCATCGTAATCATAGTTGTAGGAGCCAATGACTGTTACTGAAACTAGAGATTTATCCAGCACGTTACTTACTGAAATACCAGCACCCTAATTCTCATCAATTTCATCATCATTCCTGTCTTTCAGCCCAACAGAATTTAAACTTCAGGAGAACAAGAATGTTGTCTAGTTTCTTCACCGCTTTATCCCTAGATTTCAGAATAGTGCCTGGCACATGGTGTTCAGAAATTCGATTTGCTTCCTACCTAAAATAATAATAACAATCAATGTATTTGCCTCATTGCCTATCAGATACAGGGTCGTACACATTTCAAAGTGCATTCAGATATATCACTTACCCTGTAGTGCTCTGCAACCTGCTTTACTGGATAGTGTTCATGCGTGGCATGCTCTGGGGAATGAGAGCAGAACAAACACAGCAGGCTCTTGTCAGTTTGACAGAAGTAGAGCTTTATCACTTGGTGTATCCTACACATCTGCTTGGCAGAGCTAGGTAACTGGCAGACAACTGATCCTCTGGTAGGAAGAACACGTTCCTTAGCAAAAATAGTGCTTTTGAAGTCCATTTTTGGAGATACTGCCTTGCACACAGGACAGCAAGGAGCTGTTTGGACATCTTCCCATAAGAGACAGAGGCAAGGAGTACAAAATCTGTGCCCACAGCTAATGGTGACAGGGTCTGTGAAATTGTCCTTGCAGATGGAGCAGATGAACTCACTGGGGAAACACTGCGTGAAAGCAGATTCCATGTTTCTGAGAAAATAAAAGGAAAGGACATTCTTTACCCTTGGCATGTGAGTTGAGCTTTGAGCCTTCTCTCACTAATACACATACGTACTGTAGGAGGACAGGCCATGTTTTGAATAGGATGGCGAGGCACAAAGAGAGTCCTACAGACTGGTAAAATGCATTATTATTTTCTTACATTGGCCTCCAGCACTACTTCTCATTTCCCTATTAGAAATCCAGGATTTTTCACATATATTATCTCTCTTTCAAAGACAAAGAAATCAGAGGTTCTGGGCTCATTCATAGGCAGTGGGTCATATTGTGTCCAAAACTATCACAATTTTCCCCTTTTTTCCTCTCTCTGATTGGTTAGCACAGGGTATTTGTTCCAATTCTGGCCAATGAAATAAGAAACTAAGACTCCTAGGACAATTCCAGAAAAGATTTTCTTGCTTCAGAAGAGATGCGTGGAATTTAAAAAACAAAACCTGCCTTTTCTGTTTCTGGACATTTTTTGGATACAATACCCATTTGCATAGCCATCTTGTGGTCACAACGTGAACTAGCCTAAGGAGAAAAGACAATAGTCTAAGGATAACAAAAAAGATGGAAAGAAACTGCGTTCTTAACAATGACATTGAACAATAGTTAACCGAATTCTGGAGACGCCAATTTCTGACTAAATTAACACAAATCCCTATACTAAAGACCTAACAGAAGAAAGTTTGTGCTCACTACTGCATAAAAAAGAACTTAGCACAGTATCTACTGTCATATGTGATACGTCAGGGGTTCAACAAAAATTATGAGGCATATCATAAGGCAAGAAAAATGTAGTCTGAACAGGCAAAGCAGGCATCAGAACCAGACTTAGATACAACACAGTTGTTAGAACCATCAGACAAAGAATTTAAAATAACTGTTATTAGAATGTTAAAGGCTTTTATAAAAAATGTAGACAACATGCAAGATAGGTAATTTCAGGAGAGGGATGAAAACTATAAGACAATCAGATAGGCTAGATATAATATATGCAGAGAATTTTGTGTTTGCGTTCAGGAGTAGATGCAATACAAGAAAGAAAAGTATCAGTGACCATAATGGTAGGTCAATATAAAATACCAAAACTAAACACAAAGAAGAAAAACAAAGTAAAAAATTAAAACAGAACAGAGCATCAAAGAGCAGAAGGACAACATTAAATGCTGTTTAACATTGTTTAGCATCTGTGTAATTAGATTTCCAGAAGGAAAATAAAGATATAACAGAGCAAAAGAAACATTTAAACAAATAATTTGAGAGACTCTTCCAAAATTAGTGACGGACACTAAAATAAAGATCTACGAGGGAAGATGGCGGAAGAGTAAGACGCGGAGATCACCTGCCTCCCCACAGATACATCAGAAATACATCTACACAAGGAACCACTCCTATAGAACACCCACTGATCTCTGGCAGAAGACCTCAGACCTGCCAAAAGGCAAGAAACTCCCCACGTACCTGCGTAGGGCAAAAGAAAAAAAAAAAAAAACAGAGACGAAAGGATAGGGACGGGACCTGCACCAGTGGGAGGGAGCCGAGAAGGAGGAAAGGTTTCCACACACTAGAAGCCCCTGCGTGGGCGGAGACTGCAGGTGACGGAGGGGGGAAGCTTCGGAGCCTCGGAGGAGAGCGCAGCAACACGGGTGCGGAGGGCAAAGCAGAGAGATTCCCGCACAGAGGATCAGGGCCGACTGGCACTCACCAGCCCGAGAGGCTTGTCTGCTCACATGCGGGGACGGGCGGGGCTGGGAGCTTAAGTTCCGGCTTCGGTTGGAGCGCAGGGAGAGAACTGGGGTTAGGGGCGTGAAAACAGCCTGAAGGGGTTAGTGCGCCACGGCTGGCCGGGAGGGAGTCCGGGGAAAAGTCTGGAGCTGCCGAAGAGGCAAGAGACTTTTTCTTCCCTCTTTGTTTCCTGGTGCACGAGGATAGGGGATAAAGAGCGCTGCTTAAAGGAGCTCCAGAGACGGGCGAGAGCCGCGGCTAACAGCGCGGACCCCAGAGACGGGCATGAGGCACTAAAGCTGCTGCCGCCGCCACCAAGAAGCCTGTGTGCAAGCACAGGTCACTCTCCACACCTCCCCTCCCGTGAGCCTGTGCAGCCCGCCACTGCCAAGGTCCCGTGATCCAGGGACAACTTCCCCAGGAGAACGCACGGCGCTCTTCAGGCTGGTGCAACGTCCCGCCTGCCTCTGCCGCCGCAGGCTCGCCCCGCATCGTGCCCCTCCCTCCCCGCGCCCTGAGTGAGCCAGAGCCCCCGAATCAGCGGCTCCTTTAACCCCGTCCTGTCTGAGCGAAGAACAGACGCCCTCAGGCGACCTACACGCAGAGGCGGAGCCAAATCCAAAGCTGAGCCCCAGGAGCTGTGAGAACAAAGAAGAGAAAGGGAGATGTCTCCCAGCAGCCTCAGGAGCAGCGGATTAAAGCTCCACAATCAACTTGATGTACCCTGCATCTGTGGAATACATGAATAGACAACGAATCATCCCAAATTGAGGAGGTGGACTTTGGAAGTAAGATAGATTATTTTTTCCTCGTTTCCTCTTTTTGTGAGTGTGTATGTGTATGCTTCTGTGTGAGATTTTGTCTGTATAGCTTTGCTTTCACCATTTGTCCTAGGGTTCTGTTTATTTTTTTACTTTTTACTTCAAAAAACGTCCTTTTTTTTTACTTCAAAAAATTTTTTTTCTTAATAATTATCTTTTATTTTAATAACGTTATTTTATTTTACCTTATTTTATTTTATCCCCTTCCTTCCTTCCTTTCTTTCTTTCTTTCTTTCGTTCATTCGTTCTTTCTTTCTTTCTTTCTTTCTTCCTTTCTTTCTTCCTTTCTTCCTTTCTTTCTATTTTTTTCTCCCTTTTACTCTGAGCCGTGTGTATGAAAGGCTCTTGGTGCTCCAGGCAGGAGCCACTGCTGTGCCTCTGAGGTGGGAGAGCCAACTTCAGGACACTGGTCCACAAGAGACCTCCCAGCTCCACGTAATATCAAACAGCAAAAATCTCCCAGAGATCTCCATCTCAACACCAAGACCCAGCTTCACTCAACGACCAGCAAGCTACAGTGCTGAACACCCTATGCCAAACAACTAGCAAGACAGGAACACAACCCCACCCATTAGCAGAAAGGCTGCCTAAAATCATAATAAGGCCACAGACACCCCAAAACACACCACCAGACGTGGACCTGCCCACTAGAAAGACAAGATCCAGCCTCATCCACCAGAACACAGGCACTAGTCTCCTCCACCAGGAAGCCTACACAACCCACTGAACCAACCTTAGCCACTGGGGACAGACACCAAAAACAACAGGAACTATGAACCTGCAGCCTGCAAAAAGGAGACCTCAAACACAGTAAGATAAGCAAAATGAGAAGACAGAAAAACACACAGCAGATGAAGGAGCAAGGTAAAAACCAACCAGAACTAACAAATGAAGAGGATATAGGCAGTCTACCTGAACAAGAATTCAGAATAATGATAGTAAAGATGATCAAAAATCTTGGAAATAGAATAGAGAAAATGCAAGAAACATTTAACAAGGACCTAGAAGAACTAAAGAGGAAATAAGCAACGATGACCAACACAATAAATGAAATTAAAAATACTCTAGGAGGGATTAATAGCAGAATAACTGAGGCAAAAGAAAGGATAAGTGATCTGGAAGATAAAATAGTGGAAATAACTACTGCAGAGCACAATAAAGAAAACAGAGGGGCTTCCCTGGTGGCGCAGTGGTTGGGAGTCCGCCTGCCGATGCAGGGGGCGCAGGTTCATGCCCCGGTATGGGTGATCCCATGTGCCGCAGAGCGGCTGGGCCCCTGAGCCATGGCTGCTGGGCCTGCGTGTCTGGAGTCTGTGCTCCGCGGCGGGAGAGGCCACGGCAGTGAGGGGCCCGCATGCCGCAAAAAAAAAAAAAAAAAGAAAATGTAATGAAAAGAACTGAGGACAGTCTCTGAGACCTCTGGGACAACATTAAACACACCAACATTCAAATTATAGGGGTCCCAGGAGAAGAAGGGAAAAAGAAAGTTACTGAGAATATATTTGAAGAGATTATAGTTAAAAACTTCCCTAATATGGGAAAGGAAATAGTTAATCAAGTCCAGGAAGCACAGAGAGTCCCATACAGGATAAATCCAAGGAGAAACATGACAAGACTCATATTAATCAAACTATCAAAAATTACATACAAAGAAAACATATTAAAAGCAGCAAGGGAAAAACAACAAATAACACACAAAGGAATTCCCGTAAGGCTAACAGCTGATCATTCAGCAGAAACTCTGCAAGCCAGAAGGGACTGGCAGGATATATTTAAAGTGATGAAGGAGAAAAACCTACACCCAAGATTACTCTACCCAGCAAGGATCTCATTCAGATTTGATGGAGAAATTAAAAGCTTTACAGACAAGCAAAAGCTGAGAGAGTTCAGCACCACCAAACCAGCTTTACAACAAATGCTAAAGAAACTTCTCTAGGCAAGAAACATAAGAGAAGGAAAAGACCTACAATAACAAACCCGAAACAATTAAGAAAATGGGAATAGGAACATACATATTGATAACTGCCTTAAATGTAAAGGGATTAAATGCTCCCACCAAAAGACACAGACTGGCTGAATGGATACAAAAACAAGACCCATAAATATGCTGTCTACAAGAGACCCACTTCAGACCTAGGGACACATACAGACTGAAAGTGAGGGGATGGAAAAAGATATTCCATGCAAATGGAAATCAAAAGAAAGCTGGAGTAGCAATTCTCATATCAGACAAAATTGACTTTAAAATAAAGACTATTACAGGAGACAAAGAAGGACACTACATAATGATCAAGGGATCTGTCCTAGAAGGAGACATAACAACTGTAAATATTTATGCAGCCAACATAGGAGCACCTCAATACATAAGGCAAATACTAACAGCCATAAAACGGGAAATCGACAGTAACACAATCATAGTAGGGGACATTAACACCCAACTTTCACCAATGGACAGAGCATCCAAAATGAAAATAAATAAGGAAACACAAGCTTTAAATGATACATTAAACAAGATGGACTTAATTGATATTTATAAGAAATTCCATCCAAAACAACAGAATATGCATTTTTCTCAAGTCCTCATGGAACATTCTCCAGGATAGATTATATCTTGGGTCACAAACCAAGCCTTGGTAAATTTAAGAAAATTGAAATCATATCAAGTATCTTTTCTGACCACATCACTATGAGACTAGATATCAATTACAGGAAAAGATCTGTAAAAAATACAAACACATGGAGGTTTGTATGCACTACTTAATAACCAAGTGATCACTGAAGTGATCAAAGAGGAAATCAAAAAATACCTAGAAACAAATGACAATGGAGACACGATGACCCAAAACCTATGGGATGCAGCAAAAGCAGTTCTAAGAGGGAAGTTTATAGCAATACAATCCTACCTTAAGAAACAGGAAACAACTCAAATAAACAACCTAACCTTGCACCTAAAGCAATTAGAGAAAGAAGAACAAAAAAAACCCAAAGTTAGCAGAAGGAAAGAAATCATAAAGATCAGATCAGAAATAAATGAAAAAGAAATGAAGAAAACGATAGCAAACATCCATAAAACTAAAAGCTGGTTCTTTGAGAAAATAAACAAAATTGATAAACAATTAGCCAGACTCATCAAGAAAAAAAGGGAGAAGACTCAAATCCATAAAATTAGAAATGAAAAAGGAGAAGTAACAACTGACACTGCAGAAAAACAAAGCATCATGAGAGAGTACTACAAGTAACCCTATGCCAATAAAATGAACAACCTGGAAGAAATGGACAAATTCTTATAAATGCACAACATGCTGAGACTGAACCAGAAAGAAACAGAAAATATGAACAGACCAATCACAAGCACTGAAATTGAAACTGTGGTTAAAAATCTTCCAACAAACAAAAGCCCAGGACCAGATGGCTTCACAGGCGAATTCTATCAAACATTTAGAGAAGAGTTAACACCTAACCTTCTCAACTCTTCCAAAATATAGCAGAGGGAGGAACACTCACAAACTCATTCTACGAGGCCACCATCACCCTGATACCAAAACCAGACAGAGATGTCACAAAGAAAGAAAACTACAGGCCAATATCACTGATGAACATAGATGCAAAAATCCTCAACAATATACTAGCAAACAGAATCCAACAGCACATTAAAAGGATCATACACCATGGTCAAGTGGGGTTTAACCCAGGAATGCAAGGATTCTTCAATATACACAAATCAATCAATATGATACACCATATTAACAAGCTGAAGGAGAGAAACCATATGATTATCTCAATAGATGCAGAGAAAGCTTTTGACAAAATTCAACACCCATTTATAATAAAAACCCTGCAGAAAGCAGGCATAGAGGGAACTTTCCTCAACATAATAAAGGCCATATATGACAAACCTACAGCCAACATCATCCTCAATGGTGAAAAACTGAAACCATTTCCACTAAGATCAGGAACAAGACAAGGTTGCCCACTCTCACCACTCTTATTCAACATAGTTTTGGAAGTTTTAGCCACAGCAATCAAAGAAGAAAAAGAAATAAAAGGAATCTAAAATGGAAAAGAAGACGTGAAACTGTCACTGTTTGCAGATGACATGATACTCTACATAGAGAATCCTAGGATGCTACCAGCAAACTACTATAGCTAATCAATGAATTTGGTAAAGTAGTAGGATACAAAATTTATGCACAGAAATCTCTTGCATTCCTATACATTAATGATGAAAAATCTGAAAGTGAAATTAAGAAAACAATCCCATTTACCATTGCAACAAAAAGAATAAAATATCTAGGAATAAACCTACCTAAGGAGACAAAAGACCTGTATGCAGAAAATTATAAGACACTGATGAAAGAAATTAAAGATGATACAAATAGATGGAGAGATATACCATGTTCTTGGATTGGAAGAATCAACATTGTGAAAATGACTCTACTACCCAAAGCAATCTACAGATTCAATGCAATCCCGATCAAACTACCACTGGCATTTTTCACAGAAATAGAAAAAAAAAACTTCACAACTTGTATGGAAACACAAAAGACCCTGAATAGCCACAGCAATCTTGAGAACAAAAAATGGAGCTGGAGGAATCAGGCTCCCTGACTTCAGACTATACTACAAAGCTACAGTAATCAATACAGTATGGTACTGGCACAAAAACAGAAAGATAGATCAATGGAACAGGATAGAAAGCCCAGAGATAAACCCATGCACATATGGTCACCTTATCTTTGATAAAGGAGGCAAGAATATACAGTGGAGAAAAGACAGCCACTTCAATAAGTGGTTCTGGGAAAACTGGACAGCTACATTTAAAAGAATGAAATTAGAACACTCCCTAACACCATACACAAAAATAAACTCAAAATGGATTAAAGACCTAAATGTAAGGTCAGACACTATCAAACTCTTAGAGGAAAACATAGGCAGAACACTCTATGACATAAATCACAGCAAGATCCTTTTTGACCCACCTCCTAGAGAAATGGAAATAAAAACAAAAATAAACAAATGGGACCTAATGAAACTTCAAAGCTTTTGCACAGCAAAGGAAACCATAAACAAGACAAAAAGACAACCCTCAGAATGGGAGAAAATATTTGCAAATGAAGCAACTGACAAAGGATTAATCTCCAAGATTTACAAGCAGCTCATGCAGCTCAATAACAAAAAAAACAAAGAAGCCAATCCAAAAATGGGCAGAAGACCTAAACAGACATTTCTCCAAAGAAGATATACAAATTGCCAACGAACACGTGAAAGAATGTTCAACATCATTAATCATTAGAGAAATACAAATCAAAACTACAATGAGCATCATCTCACACCGGTCAGAATGGCCATCATCAAAAAATCTAGAAACAATAAATGCTGGAGAGGGTGTGGAGAAAAGGGAACATTCTTGCACTGTTGGTGGGAATGTAAATTGATACAGCCACTCTGGAGAACAGTATGGAGGGTCCTTAAAAAACTAAAAATAGAACTACCATACGACCCAGCGATCCCGCTACTGGGCATATACCCTGAGAAAACCATAATTCAAAAAGAGTCATGGACCAAAATATTCATTGCAGGGCTATTTACAATAGCCAAGACATGGAAGCAACCTAATTGTCCATCATCGGATGAATGGATAAAGACGATGTGGCATATATATACAATGGAATATTACTCAGCCATAAAAAGAAACGAAATTGATATATTTGTAGTGAGGTGGATGGACCTAGAGTCTGTCATACAGAATGAAGTAAATCAGAAAGAGAAGATCAAATACCGTATGCTAACACATGTATATGGAATCTAAGGGAAAAAAAAAAAAGGTCATGAAGAACCTAGGGGTAAGACAGGAATAAAGACACAGACCTACTAGAGAATGGACTTGAGGATATGGGGAGGGGGAAGGGTAAGCTGTGACAAAGTGAGAGAGTTGCATGGACATATATACAGTACCAAACGTAAAATAGATAGCTAGTGGGAAGCAGCCGCATAGCACAAAGAGATCAGCTCAGTTGTTTGTGACCATCTAGAGGGGTGGGATAATGAGGGTGGGAGGGAGGGAGACGCAAGAGGGAAGAGATATGGGAACATATGTATATGTATAAAAGTGATTCACTTTGTTATAAAGCAGAAACTAACACACCATTGTAAAGCAATTATACTCCAATAAAGAGGTTAAAAAAATTTTTTTAATAATATAAAAATAACAGGAAAGAAAAAACGAACAGATATGGTCCTTAACCTTCAAACAACCTGAGGTAAAGCAGATATAATAGGTCTTCTATTGCTGATAAACCTCCTGTAAATTGATGCAAGGGGCTGAAGAAATGACTTCCTCTGGATTTCACTCCTTAAATCCCCATGATTAAACATAAGTAAAGAGGGGAGAGATATGGGAACATATGTATATGTATAACTGATTCACTTTGTTATAGAGCAGAAACTAACACACCATTGTAAAGCAATGATACCCCCAATAAAGATGTTAAAAAAAAAAACAACATAAGTAAGGAATGAAAAAAATAAATAAAATAAGGTAAATTAAAAAAAAAAGATCCACGATTTTCAGAGAATATGAAACAGAAAAATACAAAATGAATAAGCAAACAAAAAACACACTCAGGCAAGTCATATTCAAACTGAATAAAAACCAATAACAAAGAGAAATTCTTGAAGGGAGCCACCGAAATAGAAAAAAGAAAAATGAAGATTATATACAGAAGAATAAAGATAAAAATTATGGCAGAAACCTTATCAGAAACCATGCAAGCAAGAAGACAGGGAAGTGACATCTTTAGATTGCTGAAAGAAAACAACTGTCAACCCACAATTCTATATCCAGTGAAAATATACTTCAACAGTAAAATAAATATTAGAATTTTCCAAAAAAAGACAACTTGAGAGAATTCAGTGCCGTCAGGCCTAATCTGTAAGAAATACACAGCGAAGTTCTTCAGACAAAAGCATATGATGCTGGGAAGAAAACTGATCTACAAAATGAAGAACACTGGAAATTCAATAAAGACAAAACATATGCTCTTATATTTTAATTTTTTTTAAAGATAACTTACTGTTTAAAGCAATAGTTTAACAATGTATGTGTTTATGAAACTCATGACAACGATGACACAAGAAATGGAAAAGAGGAATTGGAAATATTATAAGGATTTTACATTACATGAAAAGTAATATAGTATTACTGAAGGTGGATGAAGTTTATTTAAAGAGGTATATTTTTAACTATATGTATTCATAGATGACATGACTGTGAGTGTAGAAAATTCCAAAGTATCTACTAAAAAAATCCTGGAAGTAATAAGTAAGTTTAACAAGGTCAGAGAATAAAAGGTCAATATATAAAAGTTGATTTCATTCCCATATACAAGTAATGAAAAACTTGTATTTTAATTTTTTTGAACCTCATGTTTATAATAACTTGAAAAAGTGAATTAACAAAATGCAATAAGTTCTAGAGGTCTGATATACAACATTATAACTATACTTAACAATAAAGTATTATATAATTAAAAATGTGTTAAATGGGTAGATGTCATGTTAAGTGTTTTTATACTACAAAAAGAAGATAAATTAAAGAGGCAAAGGAAACTTTTGCAGGTAATGTATCGATATGTTCGTTGTCTTGACTGTGATGGCGGCTTTGTAAGTGTTTGCATATATCAAAAGTTTGTCAAATTGTACATTTTAAGTATGTGGAGTTTATTCTTTGTCAATTATGTCTGAACACATAATTTTAAGTTTTAAGAAAGTGAATTAACTAGTTATCATTTTTAACAAAATATGTGCAGGATCAGCATGGCAACAGCTACAGAACATTGATGAAAGAAAAGAAAGATCTAGATAAACGGAGAAACATATCATGTTCATACATTGAACAATTTAATACTGATAAGGTGGTAATCTTCCTATATATGATCTATCAATTCAGTGTAATCTCTAACAAAACTCTAGAAAAATTTTGTAGGTATCCACAAGATGTTTTTAAAATTTGTTATGGTATACCAAACAAAGAGAATAGCCAAAACAATCCTAAAAAATAAAATCAGAATACTCACGTTACTTGATTTTAAAACTTAGTGGAATTCCACAGTATTACAACAACACAGCATGGAGAAAAGGATAGACATACTGATCGTTAGAACTAAACAGAAAGTGAAGAGGAGACCTGCAGAAATATAGTCAGCTGATTTTTTACAAGTGTAATGGCACTTCAATGGAGAAAGAACAGCCTTAGATAAAACACCAAAAGTACAACCCATGAAAGAAATATAAATTTGACTTTATCAAAATTTAAAACTTTCACTCTCTGAAAGATATAATTATAAGAATGTAAACCAATCCACACTCTGAGAAAATATTTGCAAACAACTGATAAGGAACTCATATTCAGAATATAAAATGAACACTTAAAACTCAAAAATTAGAAAGCAAACAACCCAATTTTTTACATGGGCAAAAGATATAAACTTCACTAAAGAACATATTTAGATGGCAAATGAGCATATGAAAATGTGCTCAAGCATTAGTCATTAGAGGCATTGGAATTAAAACCACAGTGACATATTGCTTTATGTCTGTTAGAACGGCTAAAATAAAATTTTTAAAAACTGACAACATCAAATGCTGGTAAGGATGCAGAGCAACAAGAACTCTCCTTTACTGCTGGTGGGAGTGAACAATGGTACAGTCACTCTGGGAGACAATTTGGCAGTTGATTTTTGTTTGTTTTGTTTTTATAGAACTAAACGAAGAATCATCACACAGCTCAGCAATTTCACTCCGAGATATTTATCCAAATGAACTGAAAAGCCTGACAAGACAGAAGACAAGACTTCTCTGGATCCACAAAGATCACAGAAATGTCTCACTCTTCCTATTAAACCTGGAACTACTATGAAGGGAGACACTGCAGAGGTTTCTCCCCTACGAGTCAATAGGGATCCCCCTCAAAATTTGCCCCACCTCCTCTCCTGGCTTCCTTAAGTCTCAGCAAAGCCTAACCATGAAGACATTTAGCCTGAGAATTAAGATACTATATCCTAAAGAAGCTGGGAGAATTATCCAGCATGTACTTGAAGAAATTGTGAGAGTCCCCTTAGGACTGGATTTTGAGCATGCCTGATCAAGGGGGCTAGAACATAAAACAGGATAAGAGAGAGTTTATTGGTCTGGGAGCACCTTCTCAGGATATGGGATATAACACTCTGGAAGGATATTAGAAGATTAGAACATTTGTTGCTTGCAGGCTCCTACAAGCCTGGAAAAAGCAATGGCCCAGGCTTAGTAACAATGAAATGCATGAATTGCTCTGTAAGATGGGACAGGACGGGATTAAAAGGCAAAAGAGGCTTCCCTGGTGGCACAGTGGTTGAGAGTCCGCCTACCGATGCAGGGGACACGGGTTCGTGTCCCGGTTCGGGACGATCCCACATGCCGCGAAGCGGCTGGGCCCGTGAGCCATGGCCGCTGAGCCTGCGCGTCCGGAGCCTGTGCTGCGCAACGGGAGAGGCCACAACAGTGAGAGGCCCGCGTACCACTAAAAAAAAAAAGGCAAAAGGGCATTTGTATCTTGGAGTGGATATATTATGAGGTCAGAAGGTCAACCATAGCACTGTGTTTGTCAATAAAGAGAATACGCTATTCACCAAGGTTATCACAAATGTGCTGGTGAGAGGGATCTAGCATCAGAAAGAAGTTCAGTGGTAGCTATCCTCTCCAGGATTGGGATGATGATAAAAGTGCTTACAGAGCTTGGCTACTGATATCACTCAGATGATAGGGCATTTAACTGCCAGATGCCAGCAGACTGCATTTCTGTAATGGCCAGCAAGGATTGAGCAGGAACCAAGATGGCTTGGCCCACATGGAATTGCAGAGATGGTTAATAAAATGAATAGGATCCCCGGGGGGCAGAACAGATACAAGAGAAGCCAAGAATACTGCTTTAAGATATAATCAAAAGAAATCAAGAAAGTGTGATCAGGAGGCAGAGGGTTGTTTTCTCCAATTAATGTAATGATCCTTTTTTCCAGTTCCCAGGACTGAGACAATTTTCAGACTTCGAACTCCTTGATTGATGAGGTGACCACATCCCTAGGCGTAAGTTCCCTGTGACACCGTGACACAGTATTATATACTGTAATGATTACCCAGTCCTAATCCAAAGGGACCTATGGCTAATAACTCAAGTGACTGTTCATTAGGAAAATGGGAAGATGCATACATTTACATTTCACACAGGGTATGAGATTTCATTGATACCTGGAGACCTGAAGCGTAACCCTCACCTCATGTTAGACTGGGAACTAATGAGAATCAGGTAAGAAATGCAGCTCTGGAAAATCCCAGAGCATAGTGAGTCTGTTGGGTCTGCAGACCCACCTAGTGGTCATCCTCTTGGTAACTGAACATGCACTGGAAACACAGAAGACCTCACTCACGAGTCTGGCAGTTGACGCTCTCTGAGTTACCTCAGCTGGGGCTGTTGCCCAGAATATCTTCATATAACCTCTTCATGTAGTTGCTTGGGGGCTTCCTCACAGCATAGTAGTTTGCTTCCTAGAGCGAGGATCCCATTACTGTCAGATGGAAGTTATTCTACCTTTTGTGCAACACAGAGTGTCTTATCTGTTATTGCCACAACCCTACCCGTGTTCAAAGGGACGGAACACTTTCGACGGGGAGCAGTATTGACGTTACATTGTAGGAAGAGAATGAGGGATGGGATATATTGTTGAGTCTATTTGGGGGTAAGGAGGGGAGGAATAAAACCCGCTATATCCGCTCTTCCTAAGAAGCTGATCTCAGGGATCTGCATCCAGAGAGTGAGGGCCCTGGATATAGTGGATTCAATGAGATAGCTCCACACTTCAAGCTCCACATTTCTATTAAATGCATCTCTAGTTCTCTGGAAAATTGGCACAGTAAATATTTCTTCTGTTGTGGGGACCTTCAAGGACAACTGGACAATTACTCTGAATACAACATAGTAAAAGAGTGTTGACACAGATATGCACAATACTGAGTGGGAGAGATGTTCATCTCCTCATAGAGCACCAGGAAAAGACTTGGTGATTCTAGGACTGAGTGGTGAAGAAGGTCAGTACCTCTCCTCTGCAGGAAACCCCTTCTGATGTCTCCATATTTCACTGAAAGTCTTATTAATATGGGCCTTGTGGACTTCTGTCCATGGGAGTATTTCTGAGTAGAGGGTGGCATATCCTGCCTTTAATAGACAGATGTTAAAAACCCATAGCTGAGTCATCCACTGGACCTTACCAGTAAGTGTGGCCCGAAGAGACTGAAACTTGCCCCCACTCTCAGACAGAAATTGTTCTATTCTCACAGTCCCCGTGCCTCCCATACTCTGAAGGGACAGTCAGCCTAGTTCTTGTGGCCTCCCACTCTTCTGGATTGTGGAAGTTTCTGATGCTGGCTCTGAGACATGGCATCTCTTTGCAAAAATCTAGTGTCTATATTACTATTCTGCTGTGAAGGAACAGGCCCTGTCCTTGCCACAGGCTTTTGACTGTCTTCTTATATGCACCTCTCCTCTGGCCCTACTGAACCATGATGTCTGACAAAATCACTCTGACATCTTTCTCCTTCTCCTTCAGTCCTCTGTCTGGCCCGGATCTCAGTACAAAAGTCTAGAATGTCTCTACCCACATTCCAGGGCTCTGCCCTTGCTCTTCACTTTCATAACAAAAGATGTGTTGATCATCTAAATATCCCAGAGTGAGAAATGGCTGCTGCTTGTTCTTACCTGAGACCCAGCAATAAAGATGTAGGATCAAAGGGAGGAAGTGGCAAAAGAAGTTTTCCAGAATGTTCAGTTACGTTCCTGTGATGTGGCCTCATTTCCAGAAGCTGGAGTGAAGGTTCTCCTGTCCTGACTGATTCCACAAACATGTGAGGAGGTCACGCCTAACAGGACAAGGGGTATTTGGGATTATGTAATAGGAAGAAAGGAAGAGGAAAGTAAAGTCCAGGTAAAGGATCAGAGATGAGATTAGAACAATAGAGACATCAGGAGTAGAGAGGAACTTAGAGAAAGCAGTGCAAAAGAAGAGATGCATTTGTAGAGAAATTAGCATAAAAGGGTTACTGTGACCCTGCGGGCAGATATAGAGAAACAGAGGTTCAAACAGTGCCTGGACCAAAGTAAACTGTCCTTACTTTAATAGATGTGCCAACAAATCCAAAAGAAAGATAATCCTTGGGGAATATTAGCAGGGTTGTAGACAATATGAGATACGGATACAGGAGACAACAGGCAAAGCTTCCTGCACATTTCAAAATTATTCTCGGTGGTAGAAAATCCCATTTCAAGGAGCTGGCATGAAGCTTCTGCTGTTTCTTAACACCCGAAGTGAAAAAGACGGTGGAGAGCACTGTGGCCTGTGGTTAAGAGCACAGGCCCTGAAGCTAAACTGCTGAGTTTGATTCTCAGACCCATTGTTCACTAGCCCTGGTCAACTTGAGATGACATGCGGCCATGTTCCCATCTGCAAAACAAACTAGGTACCTATCTCAAAGGGGGGTAATTGGATCAGTGCCTTGCAGAAGTTTTAATTACTACTATTATTGAGTACATGAACAAAATGACAACAAAAGAGAGAGGGAGCTCACTCGCGAGAAAAGCAAAAATACAGGAATTGAAGGAAAGGTAATAAAAATCGAATGAGAGAGAGAGAGAAAACCCGAATGTGAGACAGTAGTTGATGAAATAGGGAAAGCATTTAAAAGATTTTCAAAACTTAAAAATTTGTTGTAGAAGAATGATGTAGGAAAACAGACATATCTGTATATAACCCAGAGTGGAGATTTCATCTGTTTTTCACACTCAGCATTCTAAGTCCCACCCCCACTCTCCATATCATGACCCACGATAGTAACAGATCTCAAGTATCTCTACTTGGAGCTCTTCAACCTGGCTTAAAAGACACAGTAGGAAATGGCCAAAGGTCTCAGCTAAGGAACTCACAATCAAGGAGGCGGGCTTTAGTTAGTTGGACCTTCTTTCATTTAGTTCTCAATTTGTAGGGTAGCAGTAAAATGCTTTCTCATGCTCCCACACCTCCTAAAATGAATCCCTAGACGGCTCCACCACGCTCTTGAACCTTGGTGTGGCTTTTAATAAGAGTTTCTCAGAGCCACAGAGGGTCTCAGCTGCCCTTAGAGGTAGATGACATCAGGATCCCTTTAGGCTCCTAGTGGAGCCACAAAGAGATGGGAGACATACTGAAGCTGTGTGAGGACCCTAGGCATAGTAAAGCATGAAGAAGTGAGTTCATGAGTCCCGGGATCCTCTTTTCCCCCGGAGACCCAATCAGCCCACAACCAGGACTCAACTTTCCTTTTGCTTGATCATGCCATAGCCTGCCAATTGTCTCTGAATACAGCTCCCTTAGATTAGGGAGTTCTGCATCACAGCCCCCGTTCTAGCACTGAGAACAAGCACCCTACTATTACACAGAGCAGAGCTTCTCATAGCTTCTCCCCATTCCTCATTCTTTTGGAGATTTGGCCACTGCAGCATGAGTACAATATTCCTAGGTGGGAATGCCCACAAGCCCCATCCTGGGTTTACATGAAAACAGACATTTAAGAAGCCTCCTGGTGTCAAAGGTTCTAAGCGGGGCTCTTCTCCCCTCTGTTCCTTGAAACAAGTAATAAACTCACAGAAACAGGGAAGGAATAACCACAAGAACAAATTGGATGAATTTCCTCCTTTATACAAACCAATTCAGTGAACGATAACAGTAAAAAAAAAAAATCTGTACTATTCCTTTCAAAGCCATTATATGAAATCTTTCATCAATAATCACCCCTGCTTAGCCTATCACTTACCTGAAACCAGCTTCTCACAATTAAAAAA
>NW_020838180.1:28661-35626 GCF_003676395.1 Aethalodelphis obliquidens | reverse complement strand
CATGGCGTGTTTTCCCTTGAAGAATCTTGTAACTAAATTGCTTTAGTTTTGTCATTGGACGGGTCAGGCATATCTCATTTTATTGCGCTAACTTAACTGCGCTTTGCAGGTATTGCATCTTTTACAAATTGAAGGTTCGTGGCAACCCTCGTTGAGTAAGTCTATCAGTGCCATCTTTCCCAACTGCATTTGGCTCATCTTGTGTCTCTGTGTCATATTTTAGTAATTCTCACAATATTTTGAACTTTTTCGTTATTATTATGTGTTATAATGATCTGTGATTAGTGATCTTTGATGTTATTATTGAAATTGTTTTGGTATTTTTAGCAATAGAGTCATCTTAAATTAAGGTACGTATGTTGTTTTATAGACATGAAGCTATTGCACACTTCATAAACTATGGTGTAAACGTAACTTTTATATGCACTGGGAAACCAAAACATTTGTGTCTCATTTTATTGCAATATTGTCTTTATTACTGTGGTCTGAAAGCGAACCCGCAATCTTTGCAAGGTATATAGCCTGTATGGTCAATGAGGTGTGATGTGAAAACAGCCACTGAAGGTTCCCGGGTTGGCTCCTAGATGAAGGTGAAGGTTCCTACAGAGCCACTTTAGCTTGCTACCTCTCCAGCTGCTCTCCAGTATCTCTGGTAATTTCTCTTGGATCGAGCTCCACCTAGTTCCCATTTGGAGCTCAAGTTTGTTTGTTCTAATCCTTTTAGGTGGAAATTTGGGGTGTGAGAGACTTCAGATATTTCATGGTGAGACCTAGTAGGCCACAACATTTGAGTTTATGCCCAATCTCAGCTACAGTGTAAGCACCTTCAGGAGGTACTGACAGATCTCAGGAACAGTGCTCCAGCAGTCAGAAACAGTAAGTCTGGTTGAACCAGGGAGAATTATTTAAATGAGGGAAAATAGGAGCCCTTGAAGCAAAAGAAAGCATGGTGGCAGCCATTAGGAAACTCACAAAGCTTGAGGTAAGTCCACAGCATGAACTGCTGAGGGACTTGGGGGATTAAATTAAGACAATACATGTGGACTGTACTAAGTGCTCACCACCTCACTCTCAGACTCCTGGGCTAGGATAAGTTGGTCAAGGAATGGGTTAGATCAACAGTGGTCACATGCCAACCTCACGAAAATTTCCATGTAACAAGTTACACTGTTAAATACCACATAATCGGGGCTTCCCTGGTAGCACACTTGTTAAGAATCCACCTGCCAGTGCAGGGGACACAGGTTCAAGCCCTGGTCGGGGAAGATCTCACATGCCACAGAGCAACTAAGCCTGTGTGCCACAACTACTAATCCTGTGCTCTGGAGCCCGCAAGCCATAACTACTGAGCCCACGTGCCACAACTTCTGGAGCCCACGCACTTAAAGCCCATGCTCCACAACAAGAGAAGCCACCGCAATGAGAAGCCCACACACCGCAACGAAGAGTAGCCCCCGCTTGCCGCAGCTAGAGAAAGCCCGCACGCAGCAACGAAGATCCAACGCAGCCAAAAGTAAATAAATACATAAATTTGCTAAAAAAAATAACCACATAATCTGGCGGCACATCCCTATTAGGCATTAATTTGGCTCTAAGAGATCCAAGGCTTAGCTACAGAAGTGGGACCCTCAAATATCAAAGAATTAAGCTTGCCACCTTCTGGCACACCTGCCTATTTTATGTCTGATAAATGCGGTCCAAGAAGCTATAGATATCTACAAAAATGGCAACATCTTACTAAGACAACCTAGAATGACAACGGCCATTATAGGGAATCTTCCGGTTAGACAAGATGGCTCATTTAACAGTACACTTGAAAGTAAGAGTCCTCAAATCACACAAACAGAATGGGATACCTATTTTAATTGGTATGCCTCCAAAAGGCTTCAAGAGTCCCAGAGAGCTTCATTGAAAGATTCATCGCAAAAGGGTAATGAGAAAGTAAAGACACGAGAGGTACCTAAAACAAAAGACTACAAGACTGATGTGACCCCTACTATTCCCCTCTGTCCTCCTTTACCTGAGCACCCACAGTCTGCTAATCCTCTGTCTGAATTGCCTTTCCACTCTGAAGAGACTATAGAACTGTAAACAAAAGTCTGCCAAGTTAGTGGCCTCACAGGTACCTTGTATCTACCCTCAAAGGAGGGTCACCAAATGGCCCCTCTCAGGGTTGGTGAGACTCTGAGGGAGTCTCTGGTAAACTGCTACCAATTATTCCCTTAAGCAGCCAAGGGGACACTAAAACTAATATTAATGGAAACCCTTGTTAAATTCTGATAGATACCAGAGCTACACTCTAAATACCTCATGTTCCAGAGCCTCCAGAAGGGATCCTGGAAAAACTGGCAGAAGCTGTGAAGGATGAGAATTCTTACCACAGTCAGGTCTCCCAGATCTCTCTAGTGCCTGGTCAAGAGAGGAAAATAAGATTTCATGTTGTCCTTTCTTTTCCAAATTCAGGCTTTTTGGATTTTGGTTTTGGGGTACCTATTGGTTGTCAATTCTTCTCTCCCAGGGACAGCTATTTTCTTCTGCTTGTCTCATTTTGTGTTGAGAACTTGACTTGGCAACCATCAGGTTGGGGCCCCCAAAATATGGCCCGGCAGAAACATGGGTTTGTAGTGTAAGCCCTGACAGTTTTCTTCTTTTTTGCAATACAAGTGGCTGACTTAAGCTTTGATTGCCAAGGCATCCATTTCAAGGGGCAGCCCTTTCAAAGAAGGTTATCTCAGCTGAACACAGTACCAACCACACAAGTAGATAAAGAGCCAGGCCACCTCCACTCACTGAGGCTCCTTTGTTTTAGAGATTTTGGTAGATTTAAATAACTGACCAATTGGTCTACATGGTTTTTGTTTTTTCCATCCTGTCCTTTAAATTCCTGCTTTTATGTTTTAAATTCACCAATAGTGAGCCCCCAAAACCCTAGGACCCACCCTCAGCCCCAATAAAAGCAGAACCCCAGGCCCACGTGCAGTCTCTGTCTCCCCATGACCTTGCTGTGTGGCCCCAGGTGTGCTGTGTAATTTCCAGATGTTATAAGTGATGAGCCTCTGCTTTTTTCAAAGTTTCCCGATGGTTATTGCTGAAGGGCATCTGGCAGTCATTATAAGAACCACAAGAGCTGGTCCAACCACAACACTGGTTGTTGATAGGCTGAGACTAGCACAAAACAAGGGTGCATCCCATTTATAGCTGTGGTCCTACTGACTGTTGCCAGCTCATAGGAGAATTAATCTAAGTTTTTGTCTTGGCGACTTTTGTGAGTGGCTCTGGATCTTGGGAGAGCTATTATGTTTACATCCTATTTCTTATTTATTTATTTATTTATTTATTTATTGAGATACGCGGGCCTCTCACTGTTGTGGCCTCTCCCGCTGTGGAGCACAGGCCCCGGACGCGCAGGCTCAGCGGCCATGGCTCATGGGCCCAGCCGCTCCGCGGCAGGTGGGATCTTCCCGGACCGGGGCACGAACCAGCGTCCCCTGACATCGGCAAGCGGACTCTCAACCACTGCGCCACCAGGGAAGCCCCAGACCCTTAACTCTTAAATCATAACTCATCTGACCTCCAGGGCTTGGCTGATCACTCTGCACTCCTATTCCAATATTCTCCATCATGGGAATACCTCTTTCGGCGGTGCCACCTGTGCTTCTCTCAGGTTTATCTATATCTGTGGGGGACAGTACCCCCTCATGCATGGGAAACTCAATGTTTAAATACTTGGGAGGTGGTGAGAAGCTGCGGTTGAGCTAACCCTTTACGTCTCCGACTGCCCACAATCAAACCAAGGCTTCACGATGGGCTGCACCTATCTACCTACATTACAGATCAAACGGGAATTACCAGGAGGCATTCATGACTCAAAATTTTCTTCCTTTGGCAGATCCCTATTTCCCAGACTAGGAGTCAGGTGATCACAGAATCCACTGCTAAAACAGTAGCTGCCCCACCAAAACCCCTAGATTCTCTGGCCAGAGTTGTTCTCGTAATAGGAAAGCCCTTGGTTGTCTTTTAGCTACGCAAGGTGTGTCTGTGCCGTAGCCAACACCACTTGCTGCACTTGGATTAACGCTTCTGGGGAGGTTGAAACTCAGTTACCTAAGATAACTAAAAAAGCCACTTTGCTTACGAAAATGTCTCCTTCAATGTGGTCTTTCTTTAATTTATTTGATCTATGTTGTTTCGGGTCATGGGGACCATGGTTTTTGAGTGCCCTCCAAATGTTGGGAATTATTCTGCTTATAGTCGTTTTAATAGTCTCCCTGGTGGTCTACATTCTCTCAAAAGCTTTCAATGCATGTGTCAGCTGCGGGAGACCAGACAAATGATCTCCGACACAAATGTCCTCCCTTCATCTAGAGCGCCAAAAATGGGATTAAGGAAACAGCTAACTACTTGATGGAGACCTCAATATCCTAACCTATGGGTTCAGTCAGAGAGCCAACCTGATTCCAATATCAAACAGAAGCGGTAGCTCAGAGCCATGCCACTATTTTAAGTTTGATCAACACTCTTAGTACAACTGAAAGTGTGATCAAAGGGGGGTGGAATTAATAAAGTTAATTTACGTATCAGGACCCTTAATATGGAGGCTGTCCCAGTGGCCCAGCCCACACCTCACATCCGAACCTAAGGCAGCCTGTACTTACAGAAAACATCTGTCAAGGTAACCTAACATACACCAATCACAATCCTCCAACTCAGTTTTAGCCAGCTTACCTTACCCTAGGAATATGGTACACTGGGTTTTCCAGTTTCAATTTTGGGGGAAAAGTTTTTATAAGCAAAATTTGGGTGAAGGCTGCATGGTGTGTGACTTTCTTCTGATTGGTGGATGGTGAGGTAATAGGGTAGCCTTCCAGGAATCTTGTGCTCAGCATGAAGTTGCCGTCTTCCACCTGGGTGGAGGACCTTAGTTTTTTGGCTGCCTTGGGTCTTTGTTGCTGCGTGTGGGCTTTCTGTATTGCAGCAAGCAGGGCCTACGCTTCACTGTGGTGCTCGGGCTTCTTATTGCGGCTGCTTCTCTTGTTGCGGGGCACCGGCTCTAGACGCGCGGGCTTCAGTAATTGTGGCTCGTGGGCTCTAGTGCACAGGCTTAGTAGTTGTGGTGCACGGGCTTAGTTGCTCTAGCGGCACGTGGGATCTTCCCGGACCAGGGATTGAACCTATGTCCCCTGCACTGGTAGGCGGATTCTTAACCACTGCGCCACCAGGGAAGTCCTGGGGGCCTTCGTTTTGAAACCAAGCAGGACCCTGTGGGGCTCATGGGCAAAGAAGCCTTTCTGTGTCCTCTGTCTATTCCTTGTTTGTAGGGAATAGACTCTAGGCTCCATGACCTTCCCTGAGTTCCAAAGGGCAGATTCAAACAGTTGCTAATCAGGGAAGGGAGGGGATGCAGAGACAAGGGAGGAGCAGACAAGAAACAATAGTGCAGCCTTGGGGCAGGGTCCTGTTCCATCTCAAGGGATACACATAACAGTATCTTTGAGGTCTTCTACAGAACTAAAACCCCCAACAAATAGAAGATGAACTACTTGATGAAGCAAACCTCATTCCAGAGAGAAATTCATGGTTTGATAGCCTCAAGAACAAGAGAAGCTTAACCAGAGACCACCTGAGGCCAGATTAAAGGAATGCAGGCCCTGCACACACCCTAATCTTATCAGCAACCCTGCCATTGAAACATGGCTACAAAACTCCTTACCAAATCCTCCTGGGTTGGGACACCCAGTTTTTGAGGGGCATGAGCCTGCTGTGTCCCCCTTTGCCCAGCCAAGCAATAAAGCTATTTATTCTTTTCTACTTCACCCAAAACTCTGTCTCCAAGATTTGACTCAGCGCCCGTGCACAAAGGCTGAGTTTTTGGCCTCAGTTTCTGCAGAACTCAAAGATATATGTCATATTGCTATGTATGCAATGCTATGTATACCCCTTGAGGAGGAACTAGGACTCTTTTTTTTTATCACTGAGCTACTGTTTCTTGACTGCTTTATTTCTGCATTCCCTCACTTCCCTAATTAAAAACTGCTTGCATCTGCCCTTTGGAACTAGAGAAGTTCTAGGAGGCTGAAGCCTTTTCCCTACAAACAAAAAACAAGGGACATGGAAAAGCTTTTATACCCAGGAGGGCCCAGCAGGGTCGGTTTCAATTGCCTTTAGCTTAAAATAATTCTCACACAAAAGGGCACATTTTGGGGAGGCTCATTCTGAACCCCTATACCTTCATTTGCACACCAAAAAACTGTTAAAAGATAAACTGAGGCATATTAAAATTTTTTAAAAGTTCATTTGAGCAAAAATCAACTCCAGTTGGGCCACACCAAACTGGAAGTGATTAGGAGTGGTCCACAAATAGGAACTTGGCGAAAGACTTTTTTGGAGAAAAGATGGAAGCAAAGCAAGGAAATTATTTGATTGGCTATAGGTTAAGTATTTGCATTATTTTAGAAAAGCCTAGGTGGCTCTCTGTAATTGGTTGAGAAGGGAGCAGACTATGCCGCCCCAAAATATGCCTCTCTGGCTTAAGGATTATCTTGAGCTGTATTTTTTAGAAACAGGAGATACTGGAAAAGCTCTGAAAACTAAGCAGAATTTTCTCTCGGAAAGGGAAATTTACATTTAGAAGGGAAATTCCCATTTATATGGGTATCTAGCTATATACACCAGGAGGAGAAGGATGACTCTAAATCACAAGAAATTCTTATCCATGGAGAAGACACAGACTTAAATCTGCATAACAACCTTACCCTTTAATGTGCTTTTCCTGATAACCTGCCATAACTGGCTCCTCCTCTTCCAAAATCTTTCTTCCGTCTTTAGCAGAATATAGTGTTTAAGGTGATGCACCATTTCAGGGAGCCACTCAGTTTTCCTGGGTATTTCCTGCGTATACAGGAGGTATATATGTTATCAAAATTCTGTTTGTTTTTCTCCTGTTAATCTGTCTTTTATTATGGGGC
>NW_020838180.1:0-18661 GCF_003676395.1 Aethalodelphis obliquidens | reverse complement strand
GGGGGGGAGCAGGTTTCTCAACCAAGACCCTAGAAGGGTAGAGCGAAAACTATTTTTCCTCCCATACAAAACCAAAACATAAGTAGGAGTCTCTCCTTCCCATCACAGCTGAGAAAAGAGTAAAGAAAGAACAAACTACAAGGAGATGTTTCTAAAAGAAAAGTGAAATGAACAGGACCCTGGGGGGCCCTCTCGGGTGCAACATCCTTTCCGTGTCCCTTCCTTGTTTGCAGAAAAAAGGCTTCAGCCTCCTAGACCTTCACTGAGTTCCAAAGAGTAGATTCAAACACTTAACTAATCAGGGAAGTGAGGGAATGCGGAAACAAAGGAGGAGCAGTCAAGAAACTATAGTGCAGGAATCGGCAACGTCCTGGTTCCTCCTGAAGGAAAATACATAACAGTATCTTTGAGTCCTGCAGGAACTAAGGCCCCCATCCAGGTGGAGGCTGGTAACTTCAGACTGAGCCCAAGATTCCAACAGGAACACTGTCCTGTTGCTGAAACTGTGCAACTCAGATTGGGACTTGAACCTATGGTTTTTTCAACTGAGATCACACACTTGGTCTCAGGACTTAATGAAGCTCAGGTTCTTGATGTCTCATCGCAGAAAGAATTCAGTGAGAGACAAAGCGATAGGTAAGAAGTGGATTTATTTAGAGAGAAGCATACTGCACAGACAGAGTGTGGTCCATCTCAGAAGGCCAGAGGCCCCAACATATGGTGTGGTTAGTTTTTATGGGCTGGGTAACTTCATAGGCTAATGAGTGGGAGGATTATTCCAACTATTTCAGGGGGGAAAGGGCAGGGATTTCCAGGAATTGGGCCACTGCCCACTTTTGGCTTTATTTATTTATTTATCCTGAAAATTGCTCCTTTGTTGGATATTGATTTTTTTATAGTTGTTAATTGAGGTACAATTCACATCACATAAAATGAACCATTTTAAAGTATACAATTCAGTGGCATTTAGTACATTCGCAGTGCTGTGCCACCACCCCCTCTATCTAGTTACAGATCATTTCCATCAGGTCCAAAGTAAAGCCGTGTACCATTAAGCGGTTTCTCCCCATTGTCTCTTCCCCCCAGCTCTGGCAACCACAAGTCTGTTCTCTGAATTGATCTAAGCTGGGCCACTTTTGGCTTTTTATGGTTAGCTCTGAACTGTCATGACCCTGGTGGGTGTGTCATTTATCTTATGCATTCCAGTGAGCATATAATGAGGCTCAAGGTCTACTGGAAGTCGAGTCTCCCGCCATCTTTGATCTAGTTAGTTCTAAGCAGTTTTGTCATGTCCTATGGTTATGTTGTTCTTTTAAAGGTTGTGCCCTGCCCCCTTCCCTCCTGTTTCCATTACCTCACCGGCAACCAATCAGAAGTAAGTCATACACCTTGCAGCCCTCACCCCAAATTTTGCGTATAAAAATTCTCCCCAAAAACCATCAGAGAGTTCCTCTTTTTTTTTTTTTTTTTTTTTAGCATGAGCCATACATTCTCCTTGCTTGGCCCTACAATAAACGTTCTCTGCTCCAAACTCTGATGTTTTAGTTTGTTTGGCCTCACTGTTAGGCACACGAACTTGCGTTTGGTAACAATTTTGGTGAGCCAGCCCAGGAGTCTGTGCCCATGGTAGGCTGACTCCAGCCAGGGGCAGCCCCTTGAGTCCCCAGCAGCTGCCGGAGCTCATTTTGCTCTGGGAAACTCAAAGGCACTCTTCCTGACAGTGCTGGCCACCCAGCATGAGGCTTTTTGGAGTTGAGAAACATCCTGAGCTACCGTCCACGTTCTGCATCACTTGGGGGTGAGTTGCTCCAGCTTGTGCAGCCTGGGAATTTCTCTCCACTCCAGCTGGGCTCATTCCCTTGTAGGAACTGAGCCACTCTGGGCTCATTGTGAGCCGCTCTGGGTCCGTTCTCTTTCAAGAGCTGGGCCAATCTGTTTGGAGGCCTCCGTCTGGGAGTGGGAGTAGAATTTTGGACTACACCTCCTCTGATTTTCTGTCTGTGTGACCATACTTTATTTGTTCCTTGTGTTTTTGTGTGTATTGTTTTGGGGAGAGCCACTCTTGGCTTGCTCGGGCTGGGAAAATTCTACCCACACCATCTCATCTCACTTCCCTTTTAGGGAGTCAGCCATTCTGGGCTCGTTGCAAGACACTCTGGGTCCATTCTCTTTCAGGAGCCAGGCCACTCTGGAAGCCTGCATCTGGGAGTGGAAGTGGAATTTTGGGGCTACACCTTGTCTGATCTTTTGTTTGTGGGACAATATTTGTTGTTTGTGTGTGTGTGTATCAGTCCTGCCATTGGCTGTTTGAGACATCTACAGTCTTTGAGCTCTGTTAAGGTATTCTTCTTTATTGCATTGGCTTTGCCTACAGTGGAGCACTGGTTGGGAATTTCCCTTTCTGGGCCTAGGGAACTGCGACCCTGAGAGACCCTTCTGCATTGCGTTGGTTTGCTATTTGGCTGTGAATAATTAAGTATGGGTGACCAGAGCTCTGTTCATCTTGTAGTCCCCTAGGGGGTATTTTTGCTCCCATGAATGAAAGGAATTGGTATTTCTCTTCCTGTGCCTTTGAGATGTAGATGATCTACCTCAGCTCTCAGGAATTTTAATCTAATCATGGTTTAACTTAAATTTTACTGACCAGAGTGGCCTGTTTTGTGGCTTACTAAACATACATTGTACATCTGCTTTGGTGATTGAGGAGGGGAATGCATTGAAGAGTCAAAATGGGGGTAGCTATGGTTCAGACATCCAGTGTAAAACTAGGTGGATGTGATTTCAAGCACTTTCACGTATTGCTGAGAACTTGAATTTTCCAAACTGTATCAGATTTAAGAACACCACCAGCCATCCGCAAAACAGTATCTGCTAGCAGCGGCCAACTGCAACCTTATTGTCTGAAGGTCTCCTCTTGTAACTATGAAACCTTTCTCTTACTTTAGTGACAAAGTGACTAAATAGTAGTGACAAACAAATAGCAGTGACAAACAACACAGCTCAAGCTATAGTCTCCCAGCAGAAGGCACTAGATTCTTTAGATATGTATTAATATCCCAGGAGAGATTGATACCCAGAAAAATAGAATAATTCAAAAGTCTGCTTGATTACAAGAGATTCGTAGAGAGGACGCTCTCCGTAACTTATTGTTCTGGTTGCCGTCTGAACTAGGAACGCTCCTTGGGGAAATGCTACAAGGATGTATTTTGATCGTTATTCTAATTGTAATATCTCTAGTAGTTTTCAAATGTCTGTCCAGCTGCCAGGACAAAGCCATGAAAAACAGAGGTAATGTATTTTCATGATACAAAGTGTCGATGCTAAGCCTGGGACTCAAGAATCCTTTGAAATGAAAGTCAACGACTTTCTCTCCTCTAATCCTGAAAAACTGACTTTGCCCCCATTCGGCAAGAAATAGAAGAGCCGTTGTCACCCTGTTCTCACGACTGAGGAGTACCAGAGAAAAGGGGGGAATTGGAACGAGCAGGACTGTATGGGGCCTTCCTGGGACAGACCCCTCCCCATATCCTCTGCTTTACCTCCTCTCTGAAGTACCTAGATAACAGTATCTGACGCACATTTCCTGAGTTGTTTTACAGATGCTAAAAAACCCACCCAATGGAAGATGTTAACCACTTGATGACCATGGGCACATAGCCCCCAGGCCTACCAGAGCCTAAGGACTGTTAATGTTAACCCCGTGACACTGCCCTGTTACCTCATTATCTACCAATCAGAGAATTGTGCATGAGCTGATCCCATCCCCTGCAACTCCCCTCCCTCACTTGGTCTTTAAAAATGTTTTCCTGAAACCCATCAGGGAGTCCGGGCTTTTTCAGCACTAGCTGTCCCAGACTCCTTTGCTTGGTACCCTACAACGAATGCTACACTTTCCTTTACCACAACAGGGTGTCAGTAGATTGACTTTACTGCGTGTGGGTGACAGGACCCTTTTGGTTCAGTAACAAAATGATTACAAATACAAGGGCACACTGTTTATTCAAAACTGAAATATGCCAGTGAAAAAGAAGAATTCCTGGCACGCGGGATCTTAGTTCCCCGACCAGGGATTGAACCCACGCCCCCTGCAATGGAAGTGTGGAGTTCTTAACCACTGGAATGCCAGGGAAGTCCAGAAAGAAGAATTCTTTAAAAGGGACAGCTTGATTTAAAATGTATATGTCTGGGGGACTTCCCTGGCGTCCAGTGGTAAAGAATCCACCTTACAATGCAGCGGACGCGGGTTTGATCCCTGGTTAGAGAACTACGATCACACATGCCATGGGGCAACTAAGCCTGCGCACCACAACTACTGAGCTCGTGCGCCTCAGCAAGAGAGCCCAAGTGCAGCAAAATACAGAGCCCACGTGCACTGGAACCTGCACACCACAACTACGGAGCCCACGCACCCTGGGGCGTGCACGCCACAACTAGAGAAGAGAAAACCTGCAAGCCAAAACTAGAGGGAAGCCCAAGCGCCGCAATGAAGATCCTGCGAGCCGCAACTAAGACCCGATGCAGCCAAAAATAATAATAATAAATAAATAATAAATCTTTTAAAAAATGCATATGTCTGGAAACAGGAAAGGTATAAGTAATTCAAAAGTCAGAAAAGTCCAGTGATTAAGAGTATGGACTCTGAAGACAGAGATTCAGATCAAAATCCCCATCCCCTACCAGCTGTGTAATCTTAGATATATTATTCATTCTTTCTAAGATTTGTTGCCTCATCTGTAAATTGCAGACTACATTGGTACTTACCTTATAATGCTGTTATGAAGATTAAATGAGAAAATTCATGAATCACGCTGTTAAAAAAACAAAATTCAACTCAGTAAATTTTAAATGTCTTATTGGCTTTATTCAGTGATTCACGAATCAGGATGCATCCAATCTAGCAGATAGAAAGGAGTTCTGAGGAGCTGTACGAAATGAAGGACTTTTATAGGCAGAAGGGAGCAGGAAGAAGGAAGTTGTATTAGCCCAAAAAAGCAGATGGCTTATGGCAGGTTTACTTTCCTTAGGGGATGGCAGGGGTCTGTCTGGCAGATTACCTAACTAGTGCTGATCAGGTCATTCCTGAATCCATTTCTGGGAGAGCCAAAACTGCAATTAGTTTTGGTTTCATGACATGGGGCTTAGCAAAAGTGACTCCATTTTGGGCCTATTGTCTTGTTTTTAACAATGCTTAACAGAGAGCCTGGCAAAATTTTAGTTTTTATCATTATTATTATTAAAAGGCTGGGAGAGTCTAGTTCACTGGTTCTGTATAAGCAGAAAGGGTAGGGGACCCCCAGAGAAAGAGAATCCTGGCTTTTGTCACTTAAGCCATTTTTGGCCTAAGCCATTTTGTGATCTAAGCCTAGCCATAGTGCTTGCCTTTGAACAGGTCTCAGTAATTAATGATCTTAAGGGAACAAAAGAATGCAGGAGGGGCTTCCCTGGTGGTGCAGTGGTTAAGAATCCACCTGCCAATGCAGGGGACACAGGTTCAAGCCCTGGTCCTGGAAGATCCCACATGCTGTGGAGCAAGTAAGCCCGTGCACCACAACTACTGAGTCTGCGCTCTAGAGCCCGTGAGCCACAACTACTGAGCCCATGTGCCACAACTACTGAAGCCTGCGTGCCTAGAGCCTGTACTCCGCAATGAGAGAAGCCACCACAATGAGAAGCTCGTGCACCACAACTAGAGAAAGCCTGTGCGCAGCAACAAAGACCCAACGCAGCCAAAAATAAATTAAAATAAATTAAAAAAAAAAAAAAAGAATGCAGGAACAAACCACCGTTAGGCAAGAGAAGTAACAATAGCAAAGATAATAGATCAGCTGTAAAGACTCCTAGTTCTGTTTCAGAGGTAAAGATTTAGCCTGAAGTGCTCAATCACCAGATCAACTGGAACCTAAGAGACGCTGACCTTTTCTCACCCTCTTGACTTCAATCAACTAAAGCCTGGACTCTGTCAACCTTTGACTCAATTCTATGCTGAATTCTCTTCTGCTCAAGCCCCTTCATGAATATGCATGTACCCTTAGCTTAAAACTTACCCAACTTGGGGCTTCCCTGGTGGTGCAGTGGTTAAGAATCCACCTGCCAATGCAGGGGACACGGGTTTGAGCCCTGGTCCAGGAAGATCCCACATGACGAGGAGCAACTAAGCCCGTGTGCCACATCTACTGAACCTGTGTTCTACAGCCCGCAAGCCACAATTACTGAGCTGCGTGCCACAACTACTGAAGCCCGCGTGCCTAGATCCTGTGGTCTGCAACAAGAGAAGCTGCAATGAGAAGCCCGCGCACCGCAATGAAGAGTAGCCCCCGCTCACAACTAGAGAAAGCCCGCACGCAGCAACGAAGACCCGATGCAGCCAAAAATAAATAAATTAATTTAAAAAAAAAACTTAACCAATTTGGCTGTTCAGGGAGACATTGCTTTGGGAAGGACTCCTTATTTGCTGTAAGTAATGAATCCTTCCTTCTCCTGCTCTTTGGCTTGGTTGTGTCTTGGCTTGACACCCACCAAGAGGTGAACCCAGTTTTTGGTTAGCACTTCCAGTGGGTACTGGTGTTTATGGAACCACTTTGGGAAGGACAGATAAATGCTATAAACTCAAGTGACTCCAGCTCTAGACACTCTCAGATTCTAGCCACTTGATTCAGAAGATGCTCTTTTCTCTGCTTGGTTGGGTTCTGTTCCTCTTTTTAATATACTGACCACCCTATGAGCAGATCTCTGTAATTGCTTTATCAGTCCTTTCTAGGGCTTCCTTGTTACAGCCGCTTCCTCAACAGCTGAGACACCCTAGGCAACACTACAATCAACTGCTGACCCCAAAGGAGGAGGAAGTCTGGAAGGAAAGGCAACCACAGAAGGGAAGAGGGGAGAAAGAATGATGGAATTATAGAAGCTCTGGTTTGAAGGGGCTCAGCCAGGTCCACACACTAGCATCAACAGTCCAGCCTGAAAACTTCCTTTGGGAATTCATGTCTTTGTGTTAAAGCGTTGTCATCCTTAACAACCTTTAGTTAGGCAAATACCCTAAGTTAGGTGGATCATTAACTTCAGAGTGTGAATTTGTTCACCATTCACTGTTTTCCAGAACAGCAGAGTGCTGAAGAATTTTGATGAGAGGAGAGAGAAACAATATGAGAGAAGGAAGGGCTATTTCTCAGGAAGCGAAGACCCATTGATCTTGGAGAGACAGCGGTGAGCAGCAGCAACAGCAGCTGGAAGCAAGACCGGGATCAAACCCTGTTTGCGGTGGTGAGAGCCCCAAATCTTAACCGCTAGACCATGAAGGCCACTGGCTAAAGTCTGGGCCCACGTTCTCTGCCTTGAAAAACATTTTTTGCCAAGGAGACAGAAGGGAGAGGAAAGTAAGGCATTTATTAGAAAAGCAGGGTATGTGCCGACAGATGCATGGGTGAGCTCAGAGGAAAGTTGCACCTTTGGGAAGTTTAAATCATTTATTTATTTATTTTTGGCTGTGTTGGGTATTTGTTGCTGTGCGAGAGCTTTTCTCTAGTTGTGGCAGGCAGGGGCTACTCTTCGTTGCGGTTCACGGGCTTCTCATTGCAGTGGCTTCTCTTGTTGCGGAGCACGGGCTCTAGGTGCGCGGGCTTCAGTAGCTGTGGCTCACAGGCTGTAGAGCTCTGGCTCAGTAGTTGTGGCGCACGGGCTTAGTTGCTCCATGGCACGTGGGATCTTCCCAGACCAGGGCTCAAACCCATGTCCCCTGCATTCGCAGGCGGATTCTCAACCACTGCGCCACCAGGGAAGCCTGGAATTAGATCATTTATAAGGGAGCAGTCTTCTGGGTCTTTGTTTTCCTCTGGCCCATAGTCTTGTTTTGACCTCATGGCTGATTTGCCTCAGGGCCCTCCCTAACGTGCGTGTATATCCTTAAGCCAAGGTGGATTTCAATGCAAGGGCCTTTGGGAGAGCTAGCCACAACTTTTTATGGTCTCGCGTCTCCTCCCTTTTGACATCCAAGGAGCCTTTCTGCGCATGTGCAGTTGAGGTCTCCCTGAACCCAAGGATGAGAAATATGTGACCTCTTGATCTTTTACCCAAGCAGGGCTTAGCCCCTCTCTGCTCCTCCCATTACTGTTATCTTAAAGTGTCTACAGGAAACGAAGTCCAGCTATTTACCCTGTCCCTGTTGTTATTTCTATCTTGAAGTATGTTTAGGAGCCTGGCTGTAAATGTCTAACATGAGTCCATCTATTTCCTGCCTCAAGAAATAATAGACAGGAGGCTGGTTGTAAAGTCTAGCCTGGAGCCCATCTATCTCCTGCCTCACCAAGGCAAAGTGAGGGGCATAAAGTGCAGAGTGTTATTTATCTCTGAGGACCTAGGTTAGGAGGGGAGAGATGAGAGCTGGTTTTAGACCCAGCTTTGCCACTGTGTGGTATTGGGCAAGGCTCTTTGCTTCTCCAGACCTCAGTAAAGTAAGGGGGTTCTTTATCAGATATGACTTGCAAATATTTTCTTCCAGTGTGTGGCTTGTCTTATTCTCTTGACAGTGCCTTTGCAGAGCAGAAGTTTTTAATTTTAATAAGGTCAAGCTTATCAATTCTTTCTTTCATAGATCATACTTTTGGTGTTGTATTTAAACAGCCATTGTCATACTCAAGGTCATCTAAATTTTCCTCCTTTGTTATCTTCTAGGAGTTTTATAATTTTGCATTTAAGTCTATGATCCATTTAGAGTTAATTTATGTGAAGGGTGTAAGATCCGTGTCTAGAATCTTTTTTTTTTTTTTTGCATGTGGATGTCCAGTTGTTCCAGCATTATTTTTTGAAGAGATTATTTTTTCTCTATTGTATTCCCTTTGCTTCTTTGTCAAAGATCAGTTGACTATATTACGTGGGTCTATTTCTGGGCTCTCTGTTCTGTTCCATTGATCTATTTGTCTCTTCTATTATTTTTTTAATTAATTAATTTATTTGGCTGTGCGGGGTCTTAGTTGTGGCACATAGGATCTTCGTTGCCACATGCAAGATCTTCCTTGTGGCATGCAGGATCTTTAGTTGCGGCATGTGGGATCTTTTAGTTGTGGCATGCGGGATCTAGTTCACTAACCAGAGATCGAACATGGGCCCCTGCATTGGGAGCACGGAGTCTTAACCAATGGACCACGAGGGAAGTCCCTGTCTGTTCTATTCTTAAGAGTTCTTCCTGTCCTAACCAGATCTTCCTGTTCATTAGCCTATATGTTAATGAAGATAAGCATTAACTCATTTCCAATTTTACCCAAATCAGGCTCCAGATTCTGCTTTCTCTTCAATGTGATTCCCAGGCTGAGGACAAGAATGCTCACATTTATTTAGCATCAGATTTTGTTACCCTAAATCAACTGAATGGCCTCAATTAGTAATTATCTAATAATCGTCAGAAAGAATGCTCAGTGTCAACTTCTCTAAAATGATATTGGGAAGGGAAATCCTTGGCGGCCCAGTGGTTAGGAGTCTGTACTTCCACTGCAGCGGGCCTGGGATCGATCCTTGGTCAGGGAACTAAGATCCCTGCAAGCCGCGTGGTGCAGCCAAAAATAAATTTTTTTTTTATAAAATAAAATGATGTTGGTGGTTGGGGAGAATATTCCCCCAAAGTTTAGGTGTCTTATACTTTCTTTCAGTAGGAGATGCAATGAGGAAGTCTTGCAGGCAGAAATTTACTTAAAGAGGATTACTGCATTTGCACCAATTCATAAATGAATAATTTAATCCCTGAAGTTTACCATCATTGAGTACAGTCAAGATGATATTTACCTACAAAACCACGAGAGTAATTGGTACTAAGATGCTCCCTACACTCATAGAACAATGTCAGTGTTTCCACTGATTGACTGATTTTTTCAATAATATAGCATCTGTTTAGTTCACCTCTCATGGTAGTAAAATCAAGCAAGTTAGCTCAATAGATATGGATCCTTTGGGATCAGGATGGATGGATGGCTGTGGGTATGTTGACAGCAAAAATGTCTATGGCTGAAGGTTCATAGATTAAAGAGCAAATTAGAAATTGTGTTGAGGAGAGAGTATCATGTGTCAGAATCAGAGAATTCTTCCAAATAGATCATCAAAAGGACTTGAGAGTTTGAGAGCTGAATTACAGATAAATGGGAGAGAGTTCTAGGTGAATACCAAAGGCAATACCAGTTACTGTTTGCTAATTAGAGATTGTCATTCCATATTAACTAGGGACATGGAATAGATAGGCATCACCAGATAAAGGGCTTGGAGAAGAAGAAACAGTTTCCCGGTAAACCTGACAAGACAAATTTGTTGTTAAATATACCTCTATTGCAGTGCTGTTCAGTAGAAATGTAATGTGAGCCACATATATAAATTCAAATTGTCTAGAAGCCACATTTAAAAAAGTAAAAAGTGAAAAATCATCCCATCCTTGATGGAGATGATCCCGCTAGCATTTATGAAATAACAAATATATAAATTTTACATTAATTTTTTATACATCCAGATACAATAACCATAACATATGGAAAAATAGGTAATATAATATCTATTATAAGATAATGAGATAATGTCAATACATACCTGATACACACGCTCTACTTCCCTTGCTCTGCTTGCAGCTAGAAGAGGCAGCCCTAGGTCTTTCAGGTTGACAAAATCCTTTCCTAATTTCTCCCCCAGCCCTCTCAGTTCAGGCTAGGTTCCATCATTGCCCAAGGAGGAGCGAGTTCAGTGAGCGACCAGTGACTAATTAGACTGTCTTTAGAAATTAACTGAGGGTCAGAGACCTTAGTTAGATGATGGCAGGTACTTAATTGTAAGATCATATAGAGTCAGACCATGCTAGGTCATGTTAAAGTAAAGTAAGCCATCTAAGAGAAGGAGACAGGATAGAAGGGAGGAAGGAAAGGGGAGACAGTGAGAGAGCAAAAGAGAATCGGAATTGATTAATTTTGAAATTGGAGAGAAGTAGAGAGAAAAGCAGATGAGAGTGATCATGTCTTCAAATTCTGGCTTCCCAAAAACACTTCCAGTTTTGCTTTCAGTTAGCTCACATCATACTTTGTTCTCTGTCTTTGAGTGTCTTTTTTGTTTAATCTAGTATGTGTGGGTTTTGTTTTCTTTAAATCAACATTTTTTTCTAGTTGAGGACACAGTCTAATGACACACCTTAGAGAGAATCAGCTTCTCAAGCTAGTAGTTTCATCAGAGGGGACATAGACCCAGAGTGCTGGGAACTCAGGGCAATTAGGGAGGGAGCCAGTGAGAAGGGAGAAGGGAGCTCAGGGAAGGGTCGGAAGGATGGAAATAAAAAGCTTTTAACTTACAGTTGCACTGAGGGCTCACCTCATTCCTTTGGATATGTGCCTAAACAAAACAGGATTAGAAAAGTTATTTTCTTCTTCAAACCAAAAACAAAACAAAAAATTTAGAGAAAAAGTCAAATAAATGATTTACTCTCCCAGATTTTTGTGCTACTGTCCACCTCCACTGTAATTCTTGACTGTGATGTTCTCCTCACATTTCTTCATGTTGCAACAGTTTGTAACAGGGACGAGCCAAATCTGACTATATGTGCACTTTAACCTTTGCTTCCTTTGCTTCCTGTTGCTTTTGTGCACTTTAACCTTTGCTTCCTTTGCTTCCTGTTGCTTTTGTTCACTAAAAGGATACTGTCAGTACATAACGGCCTGCCTTGGGGAACACTGCCCCGCTGCCTGAGCCCATCTGCCTGAACATTAAACCAAAGTGCCTTTGTTCAGGGAAACATCTGGACCCTGTCCACCTGTGATGGCTGCAAGAAAGAAGAAATGAACACATCCCCTCCCATATGCTAGCCATTCTAGGGGATATTTGCAAAACTTATGGCCTCTTTATTTACTTCCTCATCTCCTCCCCCTCTCTGTGCTATAAAAGAAACTGGCATCCAAACCCTGATAAGATGGTTATTTTGAGCCTTTAGTCTGCCATCTTCCTGGTCTGCTGGCTTTCCGAATAAAGTCGTATTCCTTGCCTCAACACCTTGTCTCTGATTTATTGGCCTGTGCTGCAGCGAGCAGTGAGCTTGGACTTGGTAACAATTACACCCTCCAGAGTTAAGAGTGCAGGAAAAAGTGTCCCTTCCATCACAGGTATGTGGAGCCAGACTCCATTCTCATTGCCTTAACCGTGCAAGGTTTCCCCTGTGGGCCCCTACCACCTTAGACACCGTATTACACGATAAAGGAGTATGTTTACTTTCATCTTAAATGGGATTGCATAATTTTTCAGAAACCCATACATTAGTTCCATAGGGTATTTGAAGAGGGAAGAGAGAGGGCCTTCTTCAAGAAGGAGTATTTAAAAAAAAGTAAAAAGGAACAGGTAAAATTAATATTTTATTTAACCTAGTGTATTCGTTTTTTAGGGCTGCCATAAAAAAAGTACCACAAACTGAGTAATTTAAACAACAGAAATTTATTATTTCCATTTCAGAGGCTAGGAGTCAGATCAAAGTGTCAAGTAGGGCCACGCCCCCTCTGAAGGCCCTAGGGAAAGATCTGTTCTAGGCCTCTTTCCTAGGTTCTAATACTTCCTTGGCTTGTGGCTGCATAACTCCAAACTTCACCTGTGTTCTCCCTCTGTGTGGGTGTGTGTGTTTGTATCTGACTTTCCCTTTTTAATATGGATGCTAGGACCTACCTGGCGGTCCAGTGGTCAAGACTCTGCACTTCCAATGCAGGGGGCTGGGTTGGACCCCTAGTCGGGGAACTAAGATCCCACATGCCGTGTGGTACAGCCAAAAAAAAAAAAAAAAAAGATATTAGGCCTATTGCATTAGGGGTCCACTCTACCTCATCTTAACTAATTACATAGGAAATAGATATCCTAGTTCCAAATAAATTCACATTCTGAAGTACTGGGAGTTAGGACCTCTCCATATGAATTTGTCGGGGGGGACACAAGTCAATACATAAACGCAATACATCCAATATAGTATCCTTTCAGTATATAATCAGTATAAAATGTTAATGAGATATTTTATATTCTTGTCTTCACATTAAGTCTTTGAAATCCAGTGTGTATTACACTTACAGGATTTCTCAATTTAGATAAGCCTCTTTTCAAGAGCTCAGTAGCCACATGTGAATAGCGGCTCCACACTGGACAATGCAGATATAAGACATTTTCATTATCACAGAAATATTATTGGACAATTATGTCCTATAAAGTGATAACTCATCAATGGTGACAGAAAGCAAATTACCTGTTGCCTGGGGAGGGATGTGATTAAAAAGGGGAAGGAGAAAATTTGGGGGGTGATAATATGTTCATTATCTTGATCGTAGTGATGGATCTGTATGGCAAAACTTATACTGTACACTTTAAATGTGTACATTTTACTGTATATCAATTATACGCCAATAAAGCTCAATTACACATCAATTATAAGAGTTAATTATAAAAATTTAAATAATACAATAGGACAAAGGATATAAGATCTACTCACCACATTATCATATTATACCTACTCACCATAATATTATGTTATGAATTTCAAGAATTTATATGAAAAAATGTATATGTATATATAAGATTTACCATTATATGATTACACTATGGTATAATTTACTTTTTTAACATACTATTTGTATTTGTTACCTATGGCTGCATAACATATTACTAAAACTTAGCAAGTTGAAACAACATTTATTATGTCACAGTTTCTAGGGTCAGGAATCCAGGAGCAACTTAGCTGCATAGTTCTGCCTCAAGGTCCTCATGAAGTTGTCATCAAGCTGTTGGCTGGGTCTGCAGTCATGTGAAGCTTCAGCTGGACTGGAGGATCCAGTTCTGAGCTCATTCAGGTGGCTGCTTACCTGCTTAGCCTTGCTTCCTCACCACGTAGGTCTCTCCATAGGCTGCCCGTGTATCCACACAAAATGTCAACTGGCTTCTCCCAAAGAAGGTTATGAGAGAGAGAGAGAGAGAGAGAGAGAGAGAGAGATCACCCAAGATGAAAGCCATAGTCTTTTCTAACCTAATGTTGGAAGTGACATACCTTCATTTTGGCTATATTCTGTTGACATAGACATACCCTGACATAGTGTGGGAGGCGACTGCAGAGGGTTTGGAAGCCAGGAGGTGATGATCATTAAAAGCTGTCTTGGAGAGAGAGGCATGGACATATATACACTACCAAACGTAAGGTAGATAGCTAGTGGGAAGCAGCCGCATAGCATAAGAATATCAGCTCGGTGCTTTGTGACCGCCTGGAGGGGTGGGATAGGGAGGGTTGGAGGGAGGGAGACACAAGAGGGGAAGAGATATGGGAACATATGTATATGTATAACTGATTCACTTTGTTATAAAGCAGAAACTAACACACCATTGTAAAGCAATTATACCCCAATAAAGATGTTAAAAAAAAAAAAAAGCTGTCTTGGAAGCTGACTACCACAAAAGTATAATTGACATATATACTTATCTACTCACTCTTTCAAACAGCTACATTGTGTTATGTATTTCATAAACAGGCTCTTAACTATGAACACGTGAGGTATTTTCTAGTTTCTATAATAAAGCAAGGAACATACAACCTTGTCCACTAGTGCAAATATTTGGGTAAGATAAGTTCCTATAGTGGAATTGTTTGATAAAAAAAATAAACATTTAAAATTTAGATAGATCCAAATTTTTCTCTAAAAACTTTGTAGAATAATTTTACTTCCAACAAAGTGCATAATACTGATCATCCCCTCAGACCCTCAGGAACACTGCAATGCCAAATATTGAAAATATTGATAATATCTGATAAGTCTAAAAATATCACAAACTAGAAGTTTGGATAAATAGACAAATATGTGATAAAGTAGAATGTTAATTGGAAAACCTAGACGGTAGGTATGCAAATTGCATTCGTTTCCCAGGGCTGCCGTAACAAACTACCATACCAAGTGGCTTAAAACAACAGGAATTTATGCTCTCACAGCCCTGGAGCCTAGAAGTCTGAAATCAAGGTGTCAGCAGGGTCATGCTCTCTCTGAAGTTTCTAGGGAAGAATCCTTCCTTGCCTCCTTCTAGCTTTTGGTGACTCCCAGAATTCCTTTGCTTGTGGCAATGTAACTCTAATCTCTGCTTTCATCTCCATCTTATAAGCCTTCTCTCTGTGTGTCTCTATGTGTCCTCTCCTCTTTTTATAAGGACACCTCTCCTCTTTTTATAAGGACACCAGTTACTAAATCCAGAATGATATTATCTCAAGAACCTTTACTAATTACATCTACAAAGACCCTATACCAAATAAGCTCACATTCTGAGGTTCCAAGTGGGTATTAATTAAAGGGGGGTATTATTCAAGCCACGACACAAGTGTTTATGGTAAAATTCTTTCACTTTTGCTATTTCTATGAAGTGCTCATATGAAATGGGAAAAGATATTTAAAATATCACAAGCTTTTTTAAATCAACATTTCATAGATTTTTAGTGAGACTGAACATGTTCACATAGGGATTGTCTATTTGAAATTCTTCTATGAATATGCAATCTCAGAACCAGCCAAAAACTAGCCCTGTCCTGTTTGCAACAAGATACTAAGTTGGTTTTCAGAGACAAACAAACTGCAAGTCATGCATCCAAGGCATGAGCAAAGAAGAAAACTTTGACCTCAAACAACACCTGGAACAAAAGGTTATCCCCCCCTCCCCCACCATGGAACCAAAGGAGGTGGACATGAAGGTAACCTGAATGCCGGAACTCTTTCAGAGAAAAGGGTCCCTTGTCCAGGAAAATCCGGTGCTGAAGACCCATTTACTATATCTTACCATAAATGGCCAAGTTTCAAATTCCTCCATTCAAAACTTGTGCCATCAGCATATACCAACTAACCTTCCCCTAATTCATAAAAGTTGGCTGAATCTCAACTATTTACAATAGCCAAGACATGAAAGCACCTAAGTGTCCGTTGACAGATGAATGGATACAGAATGTAGTATATATACACAATGGAATATCACTCAGCCATAAAAAAGAATAAAATAATGCCATTTGTGGCAACAGGGATGGACCTAAAGATTATCATATTAAGGGAAGTAACTCAGAAGAAAAAGACAAATACCATACGATGTCACATATGCGCGTAATCTAAAACGTGTGTAATCTAAAATGAACTTACAAGACAGAAACAGACTGACAGACATACAAAACAAACTTACGGTTACCAAAGGGGAAAGGCGGGGAGAGATAAATTGAGAGTTTGAGATTGATACCAAGCAGGGCCCTGTGGGGCTCCTGGGCACAAAGCCTTTCTGTGTCCCCCATGTCTTTGATTACAGGAAATAGCCTTCATTCAGCCTCCAGGACCTTCCCTAAGTTCCAACTGGCAGATTCAAGCATCGTTAATTAGGAAAGGGAGGGGATGCAAGACCAGGGAGAAACAAACTGTCAAGAGAAACAATATTGCAGCCTTGGGGCAAGGTCCTGCTTGCCCATCAACTAACACATACAACAATATCTTTGAGCTACTTTGCAGATACTGAAACCTCCACCAGATGGGAGAATTTAACGATGGTATGCTGCCCACAAGCAGGTAGACCCTGGACCAGTTGAAGGTTGATGATGCTAACTTCTACTTACCTTACCACTAAGCCATCAGAAGAATCTCCACAAACTGATAATACCCTATTTGAACATTACTGTAAAACTTCTCACTATCCTCTCCAAGTGGGTACACATAGCTTTTTTTTTTTTTTTTTTTTTTTTTTTGCAGTACGCGGGCCTCTCACTGTTGTGGCCTCTCCCGTAGCGGAGCACAGGCTCCGGACGCCCAGGCTCAGCGGCCATGGCTCACGGGCCTAGCCGCTCTGCGGCATGTGGGATCTTCCTGGAGCGGGGCACGAACCCTTGTCCCCTGCATCGGCAGGTGGACTCTCAACCACTGCGCCACCAGGGAAGCCCCCACATAGCTTTTTGACGGAGGAGCCCGCTGTGTCCCCCTTTGCCTGGCAAAGTAATAAACCTATCTTTTTCTACTTCACCCAAAACTCTGTCTCCGAGATTTGATTCGGCACTGGTGTACAGAGAAGCTGTACTTTCGGCATCAAGATCAGCATGTACGCACTACTGTCTATAAAAAGGGTAAACAACAAGGACCTGCTGTATAGCATAGGGAACTAGTTTCATTATTTTGTAATGAACTATAATGGAAAAGAATCTGAAAAAGAATACATATCTATCCTTTTAATTATATGTTCAATTATATTTCAATTAAAAAGTCAACTCTACTTCAATAAAAAATTTTTTTCTAAAGGTTTGGCTTAATTGCAAAATGAGGAGACAGATTAAAGTTATCTCCTTGCCATGAACCTCCCAGTAAAGATTTTCCTTTTATAAAAAGCCGGTGATCTACTGGTTAGGATTCTGGGCTTTCACTTCCTTGGCCAGGGTTCAACCCATGGTGGGACACTGAAATCACACAAACCCTGCAGCGTGGCCAAAAAATAAGTAAATAAATGAAATAAAAATAAAAAGCCAGTGATATAATAGTGGCTTCATGCTAGATGGGCAACAGGCCTTTTGTTAAGTACAAAGATTGTCACAATTCTGAAAATGGACATATCAGATTTGTCATTTCATCCCATATAATTTAGAAAAAGAAAAATAGGAAGAAAAAATATATATATGTTAAATGAATGGCACTAATTCAGAAGTGTTAGGACAATAAACTAAGCGAGAAAGTCCCAACAATGTGCTAAAATGTGGAACCCAGTAAGTGAATACCAGCTACCTAAAAAGCACGACCATGATGTGTAGATGCCTCTCAACTGCCTACCAATTTCCTGCCCGAAGCAGTGGCAATCGACGACCATCACAAACTAAATCATTACCACGTCCAGTACCACTAGACTGGGAACCACCAGGACCACAGGACCACCACATCTTGTAGATCTTGTTGTTGTGGTAGATCACTCTCCCGAACCTTCTGCAGTCGCCTCCAGCGCTGAGGGTGCCAGGACTCAACACAAACACCACCACCCTCACCGCTAAGCCCCACCTCACCACACCCCTGCCCACCACCACCCCCTTTACAACAAACAGCAGCATCAGCGCCCACACAACACCAGAACCAGAGGCCACCACCAGCAGCACCAGCGCCAAGACCACAGCACCAGCTGCACCAGCACCTCACGAGGAAAGAAGGGGTGGGTGGTCAGAGAGGAGGGGCGTCACAGGGGAAACAGTGGTGCTGGAGAGTCCAAACACAGGCGGGGGCGTTTGCGCGTGGCCACAGCCTCGGCGGGGAGAGGCGCCGCCCCGGCCACTGGTGTTGGGGGCTGAGGCAAGCGTCCGAAAAAGAAGACACGGGACGTCGAAGGCCTTGAGTGGGCGCTCGCAAAAATGCAGCTAGCAGCTCTGTCCAGGGAGAGGGAGAAGGTTGCCTGCCACGGCTTGGAGTGGAGATGCTGGGAGTGCGTTAGGCGTTGTCGGGTCCACAAGGCCGCAGAGCTACCCTGGGCTAAAAAGGGGATGGGGACGGTGGTAGGCTGAGAGAAAGAAGACAAAAGCTAAACTGGAAGGCACTAAAAGACTCCGGTAAGGCCAGAGGCATTTATTAGGAAAAGGATTCGAACCGACGTTTACAGGAGAGACTGCGACTTGAACGCAGCGCCTTAGACCGCTCGGCCATCCTGACGGCGGGCCTGG